>NC_042615.1:16816203-16970853 GCF_901001135.1 Rhinatrema bivittatum | reverse complement strand
AGCAGGAATTAGTGGGCAGACGTTTGGGTCTGACTCTCCCCGTGGGAGCTGTAGATGGTGTGCCCTAACTGTTTATCATCACCAGGCACCATCTTAGGGCATGGCTTTTAGATTTCCTGGAGGCAGGAGCTCTTTGCCTTCTGTCTGTTAATTTTGTAACTTAATGAGGAGAGAATCTAGTGGATTTTCCCTTAAAGCCAGCCGGACAGACTGACTTATTAGATGCTGTGTTTACTCTTTTTAATCCGCTTTGAGATTTCCTAGTGTGAGGCCCTTGTGTGAGCTGTTTACAGAGGATTGGGGGCATCCCAAGAGTAGGGAAGATGCTGGTGGAGTTCTGCCACTCCTTCAGGGGATAGACCTGTTAACGACCCGATGCAGAGGAGTTTCAATATTAAAGTATCTGTCTTTTATCGGAGGAGGAACAGATTCCTGTCATTTCCCAGAGGGAATGAGCTGAAAGGATTAAGAACTGCGTTGGCTGCTGACTCAAGTCACTGGTACTGTCCTAAGGAGATCTAAGGAGATTATTGGGACTCTGTTCTAACCGTTCTACAGCAGGGAGATGTGTAATACATTTGGGAGCAGAAGGAGGATTGAACTATCTTCAATCAGGTTAACTGGCAAGAGAAGGAGGTTCAGTGAAAAGGAATTGGCTTCCAGAACGAATTAAGACTCTTTACTGGAAGAGTGAGATCACAAACTTTATTAATCTTTCTTCTGTCTAATAATCCTTTGGCTTTATTTGATATCCTAATCGAGTGCTGTAAATATTCTTCAGTCATTTAATCAACGATCAGTAAAGAAGTTGGACGCTCACAGAGCTTCTCGGTGTGATTTTTGGATGCGAGAGACTCTTGCCTGTCATCAGTGTCGTTTACGGTGAAGAAAAGGGGGTTTTCTGGGGTTAATGCAAAAGAGCCTTGAAGCTTCGCCCCCCTCCGCAGGGAGCCCTGGAGCTGAGATGTGCGAGGCTCTCGTGGAGACACCGGGAGCAGATAGGGGCCCCTCTCCCTCTCTCTGTGCCTGTGGGTGCAGTCTGAGGGATCCGTCCAGCCCAGGGGGTTACGCTCCCTGTGCATGGTCGGGCATTAGCAGCCTGGCCTATTCTCGCACCAGATGATGAAAGTGGACAAAATCTGTCTCATCAGCAATGGGGTTTTTTTGGTCTCTTCTTTATAGATCATGGTGCCTTTTGTTGGGGACCGCACGTGTATCCGAAGATGGTGGGGCACGTGAGCTTTGGAAACCACATGCCTCTCGCCTTCAGATGTTTTTCCATCCGTCAAGCAACTCCCTCAGTAGTGACTGAGCCGGGAGCCGTGCCTCGCTTACTTTTTTCGGCATCTGTGCCACAAACATGCGCTTTCTTTCTTTTTTTTTTTTTTTTGTTTGACTTTGTTTATGTCTCAGCTTTTAACAAAAATAGAAGCAAACTTCTCTGCAGATTCTGTGCCTGGTTTTAACCATCGCAGGCTATGGTTTCGGGATTACTCACTTCCTTATTCTTGTTCAGTCGGAATCGTGCCACGACGCCCACATTCGATGTGCCGCCCTGCACGGATCACATCAACTTTACCGTGGTAAAGACACGTCTTACATTTCTATTGCATTGTGCACTTCCGAACCCCCTCATTATAACTGATGACATGCAAAGAGTCAAAAAAACAAAACAACAAAACATTTTTATCCAGACCTCGAATCGTAAACTGTGAAGCTGCTTTGCTATTCTCAGACTTTAAAAATACTGAGGTTTGCTCCCCAGGAATAGGGATCCATCCGGCCCGCCCAATCTGCCCAATTTATTCCTGTCCTCAGACATTAAGCAAGACCGCTTGAAGATATTCCTTCTCCAAGGCAATTCTTGTTCGTCTTCCTCCTTCGTTCTCCATTGTCTTTTTGGTAGATGAACATGTAAGATGCCCTGTTTAGTTCGCCCTTCCTTTCCCCTGTCTAGGCACAACGTTTTTTGTAATACAAGATCTAAACAGGGTTCCAGTACAAGCATGGCTGTTGGAATAGACATCTAGACTCCTAGGTCCCTGCAGGCTTTCTGGATGCTACCCCCCATCACCACTCCTCTTCTGCGACACCAAGCTAGCTCAATGCACCTGTTCTACGACAGAATTTGCATCCGGGCGTTCACATTCCTAACCGTAACTGGCTGAGATAAATTGACTCTCCATACATCTAGGCTTACTGTATTGGCTCTCTAACATGCTCAGCTTTAATAGAAAACTGCAGCTTCTCTGTATTATCCAATATTTTAAAAGCTCTACCCAACAGGAAATAAGACATATCATAAATCAAGAGAAAATATACTTTTCACATTACTATCTTATATCTTTCATATTCTTAAACAAATTCCTTTGAATTACCCTTGAGGCAGAGCTGTATGAAAGAAAGTGTCATATATTACATCAAATACATTGGATCAGACAGGTCTAACTCTGTGCTATTATGATGATTATTTTTAGCATTATTATCTCTACACAAAACATGAAGTAGTGTGTGATATAATTTGCAACCCTCTTGAGTGAAGGGCTGCTCCCAGGAACAACCAGAGGATTGCAAGGAAGTGGCTTATAAACTTTCAAAACCAGTGCGTTCTAGATAGATTTTGTTTTTAATTGATACAGAGTGAGTGCGTGCCAGATGCACATTAACCACACAGACTTATTGCATTAGTTTTTCTATACACCCAGCTCTTACAGACCGTATCAGTGCTCCTTTGAAAAGATGACATTTGCTTTATTTTATTGAGCTAGCAGCCAGACAGGGAGGATAACTTTAAAAGAATTATTTGCAAGCCCACATTTGTGTTCAAATGGGCTTGTGTAATGCGCCTGCATTTTATATCACGCGCTTGCAATTGCACATATAATATAAAATACAGGTCACTTTTAGATACACGTTGCATGTGCATGTTGCATGTATATTTGCTCATGGTCCTTGGTTCATATGCAGATTTGTGCATGTATCATACACGTGTATGTCTCTTCTGTAATGTTTTTGTCTGCTGTGCAGCCTCGCTGTGACCTGATTCTGCCTACTACACCTCCCACCAGCAGAGGCCTCCAGTCAGCTCCACGCCTAATTACCCAAGCCATCTCCTCACTGGCCACCTGATCCAGCCTGTTGTATAGCCTATGCTCTATGAGATGTCCTCAGCAAGCTTAACCTCCAGCCTTACCAAGCTCCTCCTCACTGCTTGCACCACACCCAAGCTCCAGACCCAGTTAACCCTGCCTTTCCAGATCCAAGATGCCTTTTCATTGAGTCACCCTTGGCTCTCTGACCTGACCACTCTACTCTTGTACCTTGTCTTGTGGCCTCCAGTCTTTCTGCTCCCTTGTTTCTTGCCTTGTGGCCTAGCTAGGCCTTACCTTGCCTTGTGGCCTCTGGGCCTTTTTGTTCCTTGCTTTTTGACTTGTGGCCTACTCTAAGCTGTACCTTGCCTTGTGGCCTTCGGGCCTGCTCTACTCATTTATCCTGCCTTGGGGCCCTATCCAGACCTCTCTATAGCCTAGTGGCCTTAGGGCCTCCAGCCTTGCTGCCTTTGGGCTTCTATGTTCTTTGTTGTCTTGTCAAGTCCTAGTCCAGTCCTGTCCTGTATGTTTTGTCTTGCCATGCCCAGCCCAGTCCTGTTCCTGATATTCATGCCTTGTCTTGTCAATACCTTGTCTTGTCCCAACCACTGTCTAGTTCCACTTTCTTTTCTGTATCCTGCCTTGTGTGTGTCTCTCCCAGTACATGCTCAGTACCATGCCTTGTTCTTGATTGTGCTCAGTTCCAGTCCCAGCTCAGTATCCTACCCCAATAACTGCTCTAGCCTGTCCTAGCCTTGCCTCATCCAGCCTGTCCGAGCCCCGCCTCGTCCAGCCTGTCCGAGCCTTACCTCATCCAGCCTGTCCATAGAAAATAGAAATGATGGCAGAAAAGAACCAAATGGTCTTTCCAGTCTGCCCAGCAAGCTTATAGTAATATCTGCCGCGCAGATCACCCCCATACTTATCAGTTTCCCAGAGAGTAAAAGTCATGGCCCTTGTTGGTTGCTCTCTGAGTCCAATTCCCTGTTACCTCTTGTCACTGAAGCAGAGAGAAATGTTGGAGTCTCATCATAAGTATCAGGTTTATTAGTTCGGGGTAGTTAGTAACAGCTGCATCATCAGGTTACCCCCATGCTTATTTTTTGACCCAGACCATAAACGTCAGGGTCCTTGTTGGTTGCTGTCTGAATCCAATTCCACTTTTCCTCTTTTCCCTCTGACAATGAAGCTGAGAGCAATGATGGAATTGCATTAACAGGATGAAGGCTTATTGGATAAAGGTAGTAACTACCACACCAGCAAGTTGTCCCCATGCACTCATTTCTCTATTTCTATCTCCAGTGTTTATCCCACACACTTTTGAATTCTTTCACCACCTCCTCTAGAAGGCATTCCAGGCCTCCATCACCCTCTCTGTGAAGAAATATTTCCTGTCATTGGTTCTGAGTCATCCTCCCTGGAGTTTCATTTCATGACCCCTAGTTCTACTGATTTCTTTTCAATGGAAAAGGTTTGTCGATTATGCATCCTTAAAACCTTTCATGTATCTTAAGGTCTGTATCATATCTCCCCTGCACCTCCTCTTCTCCAGGGTATACATATTTAGGTCCTTCAACCTCTCTTCATAAATCATTTGAAGGATACCCCACACCATTTATCACACTTCTCTGGACCACCTCCATCTTGTCTCTATCCCTTTTGAGATTCGGTCTCCAGAACTGAACACAGTACTCCAAGTGAGGCCTCACCAAGGTCCTGTACAGCCTGCCTCATCTAATATGTCCAAGCCCTGCTTACCCAGCCTGCTCCACCTTGCTCCAGCCTTGTTTCACCTCGTCAGGACTTACCATGATATACTGCCACAGTAGAGCTACTGGCCCCCAGAATCCAAAGACTCAACCTGCAGGAGGAGGGGGCTGGTTAGGCAGAAGACCAGACCATGTCCTGCCTTGCAGTCCTGCATGGCTCCTGGGTGGAGTACCCAGCTTCTAGGAACCATGACATCTGCGATGTTCTTCTGAGGCAGGTTCATTCCCCAATGACTCCACCAATACCTTAGCCAAATTTCACCACCAGGGACATTGCCTGCCTGTTGTCCCTGGTAGTGAAGCATGAGAGGGTGCTCTTCCCTATTAGGAAGTGAGGAGGAGCCTGAGGGAGGACAAACAGGCCTGGAAAAGCCTGCAAAATATTTTTAACTGCGAGCATCATGCCCACATTGGGTAAGTAGATTGTGGCTATTAGATTGGGCGCTACATAAGGTATACATGGGGTCACTAGGGGAGCTCTGAGGATTTGGGGAGGGGGTCGATTAGGCTGTACATGAAGGGTCACTAGGAGGCTCTGGGTTTGTGGGGATGGGTGGGGACTGGTTAGGGTGTCCCTTGGGAGTCACTAGGGGGCTTTAGGGGTGTGGGGATAGGGGTGGGTGCTGGCTAGAGTGGGTGTGTGGATTGGTCACTAGTGGGAATAGGGACTGGTTAGGGTGTGCATGGGGGGGCTACTGGGAGAGGCCATCAATGTGATTTACAGATGGGGCAAGAGCCAATAGGTATGTATGGATATAGTAACAGAGGTATATTCTATTAATAGCATAATCAATGTATATGTGTTACCAATGTAATATAATGCAAGAGTGAAAACATAAGCAGGGATGAGAAGGGATGACTTAAAACAATAGTTACAAGGATAGTAAAGGCCCAATTATGAGATTTAATGTGGCCCCAATAGCAGAGTAAACCAATGTCCTTCTTTCAGAAGGGAGAGATTTGGCCCTGTTACTACCAAACCTGTGCGCTGTCTAGAAAGGAGTATTCCTATTGGCTGGACTGCCAGCTTGCTGCCTCATGAAAAGAGGTCCTATGGCAGTTCATGGAATGTCCCTGTTCTGGGGTACTTTGGGCCTAATGGCAGCACACCACTTCCAGGTACATTAAGAGAGTGCCAAAAGCCATGCTACTCTCTCCAGATGTCAATAGAATACATAGATACTTACCAGTAGGGAGGTCACAGTAGCAGCTACAGAGTACAATAAACGGTGTATTCCTATTTCTCTGTATTGATTGAGGACTCGAAGAAGAAAGCCTGGGAGCTGCACTGGAAATTAGGGATGTGAATCGTTTTTCAACGATTAAAATTATCGTCCGATAATGTTTATATCGTCTTAAATCGTTATAGAACACGATACAATAGAAATTCTAACGATTTATCGTTAAAAATCGTTAAATCGTGTTAGTGCGCACTAACTCGAGTTAGTGCGCACTAACTCCCCGTTAGTGCGCACTAACTCGATTTAGTGCGCACTAACTGAAAATGATACAAATAAACACTTTCCAGGTCACTGAAGGTCAGTTAGGAATGAATATGTGTTCCTATTGGCTGGCTGCCCTCTTATCTATTGATGTTACCAAGGTTACACTGAGGTGATGGTTGGGGGGATGGGAAATGGAACTGGAAAAACGAACACCAACAGAAAATGAAACAGAGTGTTCACACTTCCCAGGTCAGTAAAGGTCACTTAGGAATGAATATGTATGTATGTATTCCTATTGGCTGGCTGTGCTCTTATCTATTGATGTTACCAATATGGTTGGGGGGATGTGAAATGGAAACAGTTGGAAGCTTGACAAAAAAAGTAATGTAATGATCAGCACTCACGTGACTAGAACTTGTTTGTTTATTATTTTTGTTAGCAGGCACCTGAAATGCTAGTGCATGTTGAATTTGCCAATCACTGTGCATTTTAGAAAGGTGGTCCTGGCTGGAACTGTACACAGTTCAAATATATGTAATTGATTGTTGGTAAGTGTATTTTTTAAGTAGCCACACTGGCACCAGTATGTTTACTTTTCCTCCTACTTAACTCACTAGCTCAGCTTTGTAAGAAGGGCTTCTCTGCTGTGTGTTGTGTTTTGTTTGGTGTGAGGAGAGCAGAAACATCAGATCTTTATTCAATCTACTACAGTCATCTCTTACAGTGCCCTATCCCTATTAATACCAGGAGTGTTGTGATCTTCCTGCACACAGTGCCCTAACCCTGATACCAGTCTGAGACAGCTCCTCCCTGCAATTAACTAGGAGAGGCTGGCTTCACAGACAGGGGGGAGCTGGGCCTGACCCTCACTTCCTGACTTCCCCCCATGTCCCAGCTGTGAGTGGTGTGTGGGTGGGGGGGGGGGGGAGGATGGTGAAGTCTGAGACAGCTCCCTCCCTGCATTACTAGTGAGAGGCTGGCTTCACAGACCGGAGGAGCTGGCCTGACCCTCACTCCTGACTTCCCCACTGTCCCAGCTAGTGAATGGTGTGTGGGTGAGGTGGGGGGGGGGGAGGATGGTGAAGTATTGAGACAGCTCCCTCCTGCATTACTAGTGAGGCTGGCTTCCACAGACAGGGGGGAGCTGCCTGACCCTCACTCCTGACTTCCCCATGTCCCAGCTAGTGAATGGTGTGTGGGTGAGGGGGGGGGGGGGGAGGATGGTGAAGTCTGAGACAGCTCCTCCTGCATTACTAGTGAGAGGCTGGCTTCACAGACAGGGGGGAGCTGCCTGACCCTCACTCCTGACTTCCCCCATGTCCCAAGCTAGTGAATGGTGTGTGGGTGAGGGGGGGGGGGGGAGGATGGTGAAGTCTGAGACAGCCCCCTCCCTGCATTACTAGTGAGAGGCTGGCTTCACAGACAGGGGGGGGGCCTGCCTGACCCTCACTCCTGACTTCCCCCTTCCCCATGTCCCAGCTAGTGAATGGTGTGTGGGTGGGGGGGGGGGGGGGGGGAGGATGGTGAAGTCTGAGACAGCTCCCTCCCTGCATTACTAGTGAGAGGCTGGCTTCACAGACAGGGGGGAGCTGCCTGACCCTCACTCCTGACTTCCCCCATGTCCCCAGCTAGTGAATGGTGTGTGGGTAAGGGGGGGGGGGAGGATGGTGAAGTCTGAGACAGCTCCCTCCCTGCATTACTAGTGAGAGGCTGGCTTCACAGACAGGGGGGAGCTGCCTGACCCTCACTCCTCCGGGGTATTGTGATCTTCCTGCACACAGTGCCCTATCCTGATACCAGGGGTGTTGTGATCTTCCTGCATGCAGTGCCCTATCCCTATTAATACCAGGAGTGTTGTGATCTTCCTGCATGCAGTGCCCTATCCCTATTAATACCAGGAGTGTTGTGATCTTCCTGCATGCAGTGCCCTATCCCTGATATCGGGATGTGTGCAAGAAGATCACAACACCCCCGGTATCAGGATAGGGCACTGTGTGCAGGAAGATCACAACACCCCCAGTATCAGGGATAGGGCACTGTGTGCAGGAAGATCACAACACCCCTGGCATTAGGGATAGGGCACTGTGTGCAGGAAAGATCACAACACTCTCCTGGTATTAATAGGGATAGGGCACTGTGTGCAGGAAGATCACAATACCCCTGGTATCAGGGTTAGGGCACAAGTTCTAGTCACATTGACTGATCACATTACTTGTTTTGTCAAGCTACCAACTGTTTCCATTTCCCACCCCCATATACTGTCAGTAGGAAACTTGGGAACATGAATAAATAAGAGGGCAGCCAATAGGAATACATATTCATTCCTAAACTGACCTTAACTGACCTGAAAAGTGTCAAATTGTATCATTTTCAGTTAGTGCGCACTAACTCGAGTTAGTGCGCACTAATCGGAAAAAACGATTTTTAACGATTTTTTAACTAAAAATCGTGCCTAAGACGATTTTCTTGCCCTGCCACACGATTTCTATCGTTAAGACGATATGGAAAACGATTCACATCCCTACTGGAAATGTTGGAGGAGGCTGGACCCAGCTGCATGCCAGGCAATATGGGGCTGGAGGTAAGTTCATCAGGGAGATTTTCACATGATCTGTCTATCTCCTGTTTCCATCAGGAGCCACATTATTTACCCACCACTCAGCCAGACCTTATCTTTGCCTTGAATTTAAACAAACCCTCATACAACATACTTTGACTTAGGTATTTTTCAGTGCCACAGGTAGCTCTGTAATGAAGAGTTATTTGGACGGCATCCTCGGGCATAGCTGGAAATTCTTCAGGGTGTTCACACTCACTCCTACATTTATTACCTCTGAAAGTATATGCCCCTATCCTAGAAACATAATGGGCTAGATCTTAAAAATGTGCGCAGGCGTAGATTTGTTTGCGCAACCTGGCACGAACAGATCTACACCCGATTTTATAACATGCGCGCGCAGCCGTGTGCATGTTATAAAATCCAGGGTTGGCGCGCAAGGGGGTGCACACTTGTGCACCTTGTGCGCGCCGAGCCCTAGGGGAGCCCCGATGGCTTTCCCAATTTCCTCCGAGGCCGCTCCCACCCCCAGCCCTACCTGAAACCCCCACCTACCTTTGGGGTGTCCTGTAGCTACAAGCACTTCCTTTGTCTCCGTCTCTCCCAGAAAAGGAATGCCCTGAAACTGCCTGTATGATCATGCATATCACACTCTGCAGCATATGAGCACATTTTATGTTCTCTTCACAGATGACACCTCCTCGTCATCTGAGGGGGGGGAAGCAGAAGAAAAAGATGACAACAAGTGCCCAGCCCCTCCTGATGCTCTTACATCCGATGCCACTACTGGGGAGCAGTAGGAGGCTGCAAGACTGGCATCTTCTTCACTACCAACTGAAGGGGATCCAGTGGTTACAGTCCAGCCCTCCGACCCCCACAGCAGACCCCGAGCTAGCAGCACTAGCTATCCTGGTCTCCTTCCTGGTATGGCCTTCTCTTCTTTCAGCCCTGGGATCTAGGGTTGTCAGGACTCAAGCTGGCCAGCTCATGCTGGGCGAGCAAGGCCCAGACCCTTTTTGATCCCTCTTGTCATCTTTCGCTGACCTGCCGGTAGCTCCTCAGCCTGGCTAGTGGCTGCAGCACCAGCTCCCTGTGAGCCAGTGTCTGAGGATGTTTTTGGTTAGGGCATGCAGATGATGGTGGAGGAGATGAGAGGGGTCCAAGCTGACCTCAGGTTAAAGTAGTGGTGTGACTCATGGACACTCAAGAGCACCTCATGGCAGCTCTTGAGCTCATTGGCATGAGGCCACCACTACCACATTGAGCAGATTCCTAGACCTTCAGGACCCGATTTATTTTCTACAGCAGTATAGTCCCTTTAAGGACAACTTATAGTCATAACTATCTGAGCCACATATCACTCTGCATGTCAAGTGCCATACAAGTTGTCCACTCATTAACCTCCTCTTATCTATCCTTATATCAGCATTCATATTTGGTTTATTTGTGTTAACCATGCATCCCTCAAACACCTACCAGTAAGGGAGACTTCAAATCAGAATTATAAATCTACATGTACCACTTAACCCCAAAGGGCACCAGATGTTAGTGCTGGCAAGCCACAAGTAGGGGTTTAGTATGTAAAATAACAATTTATGTATCCCTCCTAACTAAAATCACAGCATAGGAAGATAAGGAGAACACGTGAGGTGGCCCTTTCAGAATTGGTACACTTTACAGCAGAGAAAAGGTGTCAAATAGAAATTCTAGTAGGAGCTGCATTCATCTGAATCTAAAAGGTCTACTAAGTAACCTCCATGTCCCATAGATTTCATATGTCACTGGAAAAAAAAATGCTATCTTTTGTATACTACAGAAATTGAAAGCCTACTAGCCCTTAATACAGATCTCTGAGAAATGTACAGCAACAAACTTATCCTGTTTCATGCTCACATTGCATAGCTTGGCTGGTAGGGCCCTGCTTCTTTCCCAGAAAGCTCCCTGGTTCCATCTGACAACCCCACATAAAGTTTACCCTACTTATAACTCTCCCTGACCTTCCTTGAAATGAAGATCTGCAGGTACAAAAGACTGCATTAAGCTGTGTTCTACTGAACATCAAGGATCATTTGCAATTAGAGTACCCTCACACAAGCTGTGAGCTATCAGGGACTCTTTGATGTTTCTCTGACCTTGCTCCCTCAACTACCTCTACCACTAGTAATCCTTAAGTAACTCTCATACTCAGTGTATTCCAGCAGTCATCAGAGAATGTCTACCACCCTGAAGCAGGTTCAGACTTGTACATTTGATTGGCTGTTTCACAAAAGGAAAGGGTTGGTAAGATAGAAGAAGCTACAGAGAGCTATTAGAAACTCTTGGCCTGATATATTGTAAACACAGCACACACAGAAATTACTAAGAAAGAAAGAGTAGGAAAAAAGGGCGATGTTCCATATGGAGAAATAAACTTAATTAATGACAAAAGACCTAGCCTGAAATATCCTGATGATTAGGTATTCGTCCATGCATGCTATGCTTTCTTAACATCTAATATATAATCTTGTGTAGGTGGAATAGCCGCTGTCTCCATGGCATCAGAAAACAGGCAGGTCCAGTCCACATTTTTCACAGATTGATCCAGCTGTTATCCTCAAATATAGGTATACTAACAGCTTTAAAGCGAGTATACGTGTACATGCTACAAAATTTATGCTAGTAATAACAAAAGCACATATATGTGCTATCTGTTTTAATTATGTACAAGTGTAATATTTACTTGCATATATCCCTCCCCCTTGCATGCACAAATATGTGCAATTTACATTTGTATGTTGTAATAAAGAGCTAACCTGAAAAGAAACCCAAACCTGCCTGAGATGAAACTTTAATTTGTGCTCACCGGAGACAGAAGTTGAACATGGCTCCTTGCAAAAGAAGGCGCTGATTTTCAGACCCAGATTGACTTCTGAATTATTATTGTGTGTGACACTGGAAAACCTTCATCTCTCTTCCTGCCTGGCTTTCAAGTTCTTCTTCCTCCATGCCGATATTTTCACCCCGATTCTCTTTACTCCCTAAGGGACACATTTTTAATAAGCTGCACAGTGACAAGTACTTGTGACCTGGATTGGCCACTGTTGGAGACAGGACGCTGGGCTTGATGGACCCAGTATGGCATGTTCTTATGTAAAATGCCTGCGTACCCTTGGCCGCAGCTAATATTTAACCGCTTTGCTGGAGGGCAACTTTTAAAACCAGCAATCTAGGCTAGTACAGGGTAGACCCATGGAAAAGTAGCCCGCCCCCAATACCCGTGCCACGCAGGCAGGCTACTTTTCCATGGGCCACCCTGTAATTCCTTGGTTAGGTATTTAGATCCATTTGAAAACTGGCGGAAAATCTGCAGGTGAAAAGCCTCCGCAGTTTGAAAGCTTCCTTCTAAATGAGTAAAGATATTCTCCTGGCTAGAGCTCCCTGCTGTTTCTATGACCACAGTTGTTTCTTTTTACCCCTGCCAGGCATCGCTGGCCGTGCAGCGCTTCATTTCAAACTGAAAAGAGGGTAATTTGCCTTTATTTCAGCCAGCGACAGCCCGTATCGCCTTGTAATGGAAGGAATATTATTTATGGGGGCCATGGAAAGCCCCAACATTTTGGTTTTTGCAGGGAGCCAGTTTGTAATCAAGAAAATGACTCTCAAAGTGCCCTCAGCCTGTCCGTTAGACAGTAACAATTTCTTCTTTGAAGCAATGGTATCCAAACGTCTTGTAGCTTTCCAAGTGGTAGCTAGGTTTAAAACTAACTTGTAATCAAGAAGTTAGCCCTCAGAAATATTTAGAACCTCTGAGCTCATCTTTGGCTTTTGTCTCTGTGCTTTTGTCGTCCAGTACACAAAATTACAATTTTTTTCCCTTGTGCTCACATTTTGAAAAATAGGCTAAAAGACATTCTCCAAAGCATATGGTCTCCTCAGATTGCAGATGGTATTACGTTCCCGTCTCTTAAAGCAAATATTTCCGATGTGTTACTGGGAAGGTCAGTTGCTATTAAGTATATTCACGTTGGATGCAATTTCCTCCTAGCAAAATATTTGGTTGGGGTTGAAGACAGCTAGAAAAATGCAGGGGGTCTTGCCTGGATTTGAAGAGAAAGTGCTCTGTATCTTGAAGAAGGACTGTTTGGGATTGCCAGGCAGTTTTCTATGCTAGTCAATCATTACTGATACAGAAAGTACAGAGCATCATATTACGAACTGACAATGGGCTTGATTATCAACGTAGCTTATGTGTTTAAGATCCTGATTTATGCGTTCTGAAAATCATTCAAGATCCAGTGCATGTAAGAGTACGCATGTAAGTCAGTTTCGTGCGTGCTTTTGTGCACACTGAGGAGAGACATCCTGCGGGGCGGAGTTGGGGGTGGGGTTACATATGAACATGAGGCTTTCCATACCGGGTCAGACCAACTCAGGTCACACCTATCTGGCAGGATCCCAAGGGGTAGATCGATTCCAAACTGCTTACCCCAAGAATAAGCAGTGGATTTCTGCAACTCTTCCTTAATAATTGTTAATGGACTTTTCCTCCAGGAACTTGTCCAAACTTTATTTAAACGCAGCCATACTAATAGCTTTCACCACATCCTCTGGCAACAAATTCCGGAGCTTAATTATGCATTGAGTAAAAAAATATTTTCTCTTATTAGTTTTAAATGTATTACCCAGTAACTTCATTGTATGTCCCCTGGTCTTTGTATTTTTTGAAAGAGTAAACAACTGATTAATGTTTATTTGTTCCATTCTACTCATAATTTTATAAACCTCTATCATATCTCCCCTCAGCCATCTCTTCTCCATGCTGAAGAGACCTAACCTCTTTAGCCTTTCCTCATAGGGGAGCTGTTCCATTCCCCTTATCATTATGGTCGCCCTTTCCTGTACCTTTTCTAATTCTGCTATCTCTTTTTTGAGATGTGGTGACCAGAACTGCACACAATACTCAAGATGTGGTCGCATCATGGAGCGATATACAGAGGCACTATAATATTCTCTGTTTTATTCTCCATTCCTTTCCTAATAATCCCCAGCATTCTGTTTGTGTATGATACATGAACACAAGATGAGGATGCACCATGGAGTGATACAGAGACATTATGATATTCTCTGTTTTATTCTCCATTCCTTTCCTAATAATCCCCAGCATTCTGTTTGTGTATGATACATGAACACAAGATGAGGTCACACCATGGAGTGATACAGAGGCATTATGATATTCTCTGTTTTATTCTCCATTCCTTTCCTAATAATCCCCAGCATTCTGTTGGTGTATGATATATGAACACAAGATGAGGTCGCACCATGGAGTGATACAGAGGCATTATAATATTCTCTGTTTTATTCTCCATTCCTTTCCTAATAATCCCCAGCATTCTGTTTGTGTATGATATATGAACACAAGATGAGGATGCACCATGGAGTGATACAGAGGCATTATGATATTCTCTGTTTTATTCTCCATTCCTTTCCTAATAATCCCCAGCATTCTGTTTGTGTATGATATATGAACACAAGATGAGGATGCACCATGGAGTGATACAGAGACATTATGATATTCTCTGTCTTATTCTCCAGTCCTTTCCTAATAATCCCCAGCATTCTGTTTGTGTATGATATATGAACACACGATGAGGATGCACCATGGAGTGATACAGAGGCATTATGATATTCTCTGTTTTATTCTCCATTCCTTTCCTAATAATCCCTAGCATTCTGTTTGTGTATGATATATGAACACAAGATGAGGATGCACCATGGAGTGATACAGAGACATTATGATATTCTCTGTTTTATTCTCCATTCCTTTCCTAATAATCCCCAGCATTCTGTTTGTGTATGATATATGAACACAAGATGAGGATGCACCATGGAGTGATACAGAGACATTATGATATTCTCTGTTTTATTCTCCTTTCCTTTCCTAATAATCCCCAGCATTCTCAGTGATACAGAGACATTATGATATTCTCTGTCTTATTCTCCATTCCTTTCCTAATAATCCCCAGCATTCTGTTTGTGTATGATATATGAACACAAGATGAGGATGCACCATGGAGTGATACAGAGGCATTATGATATTCTCTGTTTTATTCTCCATTCCTTTCCTAATAATCCCTAGCATTCTGTTTGTGTATGATATATGAACACAAGATGAGGATGCACCATGGAGTGATACAGAGACATTATGATATTCTCTGTTTTATTCTCCATTCCTTTCCTAATAATCCCCAGCATTCTGTTTGTGTATGATATATGAACACAAGATGAGGATGCACCATGGAGTGATACAGAGACATTATGATATTCTCTGTTTTATTCTCCTTTCCTTTCCTAATAATCCCCAGCATTCTCAGTGATACAGAGACATTATGATATTCTCTGTCTTATTCTCCATTCCTTTCCTAATAATCCCCAGCATTCTGTTTGTGTATGATATATGAACACAAGATGAGGATGCACCATGGAGTGATACAGAGGCATTATGATATTCTCTGTTTTATTCTCCATTCCTTTCCTAATAATCCCCAGCATTCTGTTTGTGTATGATATATGAACACAAGATGAGGATGCACCATGGAGTGATACAGAGACATTATGATATTCTCTGTCTTATTCTCCAGTCCTTTCCTAATAATCCCCAGCATTCTGTTTGTGTATGATATATGAACACACGATGAGGATGCACCATGGAGTGATACAGAGGCATTATGATATTCTCTGTTTTATTCTCCATTCCTTTCCTAATAATCCCCAGCATTCTGTTTGTGTATGATATATGAACACAAGATGAGGATGCACCATGGAGTGATACAGAGACATTATGATATTCTCTGTTTTATTCTCCATTCCTTTCCTAATAATCCCCAGCATTCTGTTTGTGTATGATATATGAACACAAGATGAGGATGCACCATGGAGTGATACAGAGACATTATGATATTCTCTGTTTTATTCTCCTTTCCTTTCCTAATAATCCCCAGCATTCTCAGTGATACAGAGACATTATGATATTCTCTGTCTTATTCTCCATTCCTTTCCTAATAATCCCCAGCATTCTGTTTGTGTATGATATATGAACACAAGATGAGGATGCACCATGGAGTGATACAGAGGCATTATGATATTCTCTGTTTTATTCTCCATTCCTTTCCTAATAATCCCTAGCATTCTGTTTGTGTATGATATATGAACACAAGATGAGGTTGCAACATGGAGTGATACAGAGGCATTATGATATTCTCTGTTTTATTCTCCATTCCTTTCCTAATAATCCCTAGCATTCTGTTTGTGTATGATATATGAACACAAGATGAGGATGCACCATGGAGTGATACAGAGGCATTATGATATTCTCTGTTTTATTCTCCATTCCTTTCCTAATAATCCCTAGCATTCTGTTTGTGTATGATATATGAACACAAGATGAGGTTGCACCATGGAGTGATACAGAGGCATTATAATATTCTCTGTTTTATTCTCCATTCCTTTCCTAATAATCCCTAGCATTCTGTTTGTGTATGATATATGAACACAAGATGAGGATGCACCATGGAGTGATACAGAGACATTATGATATTCTCTGTTTTATTCTCCATTCCTTTCCTAATAATCCCCAGCATTCTGTTTGTGTATGATATATGAACACAAGATGAGGATGCACCATGGAGTGATACAGAGACATTATGATATTCTCTGTTTTATTCTCCTTTCCTTTCCTAATAATCCCCAGCATTCTCAGTGATACAGAGACATTATGATATTCTCTGTCTTATTCTCCATTCCTTTCCTAATAATCCCCAGCATTCTGTTTGTGTATGATATATGAACACAAGATGAGGATGCACCATGGAGTGATACAGAGGCATTATGATATTCTCTGTTTTATTCTCCATTCCTTTCCTAATAATCCCTAGCATTCTGTTTGTGTATGATATATGAACACAAGATGAGGATGCACCATGGAGTGATACAGAGACATTATGATATTCTCTGTCTTATTCTCCAGTCCTTTCCTAATAATCCCCAGCATTCTGTTTGTGTATGATATATGAACACACGATGAGGATGCACCATGGAGTGATACAGAGGCATTATGATATTCTCTGTTTTATTCTCCATTCCTTTCCTAATAATCCCCAGCATTCTGTTTGTGTATGATATATGAACACAAGATGAGGATGCACCATGGAGTGATACAGAGGCATTATGATATTCTCTGTTTTATTCTCCATTCCTTTCCTAATAATCCCTAGCATTCTGTTTGTGTATGATATATGAACACAAGATGAGGTTGCACCATGGAGTGATACAGAGGCATTATGATATTCTCTGTTTTATTCTCCATTCCTTTCCTAATAATCCCTAGCATTCTGTTTGTGTATGATATATGAACACAAGATGAGGATGCACCATGGAGTGATACAGAGACATTATGATATTCTCTGTTTTATTCTCCATTCCTTTCCTAATAATCCCCAGCATTCTGTTTGTGTATGATATATGAACACAAGATGAGGATGCACCATGGAGTGATACAGAGACATTATGATATTCTCTGTTTTATTCTCCTTTCCTTTCCTAATAATCCCCAGCATTCTCAGTGATACAGAGACATTATGATATTCTCTGTCTTATTCTCCATTCCTTTCCTAATAATCCCCAGCATTCTGTTTGTGTATGATATATGAACACAAGATGAGGATGCACCATGGAGTGATACAGAGGCATTATGATATTCTCTGTTTTATTCTCCATTCCTTTCCTAATAATCCCTAGCATTCTGTTTGTGTATGATATATGAACACAAGATGAGGTTGCACCATGGAGTGATACAGAGGCATTATGATATTCTCTGTTTTATTCTCCATTCCTTTCCTAATAATCCCTAGCATTCTGTTTGTGTATGATATATGAACACAAGATGAGGATGCACCATGGAGTGATACAGAGACATTATGATATTCTCTGTTTTATTCTCCATTCCTTTCCTAATAATCCCCAGCATTCTGTTTGTGTATGATACATGAACACAAGATGAGGATGCACCATGGAGTGATACAGAGACATTATGATATTCTCTGTTTTATTCTCCATTCCTTTCCTAATAATCCCCAGCATTCTGTTTGTGTATGATACATGAACACAAGATGAGGATGCACCATGGAGTGATACAGAGACATTATGATATTCTCTGTTTTATTCTCCATTCCTTTCCTAATAATCCCCAGCATTCTGTTTGTGTATGATATATGAACACAAGATGAGGATGCACCATGGAGTGATACAGAGGCATTATGATATTCTCTGTTTTATTCTCCATTCCTTTCCTAATAATCCCCAGCATTCTGTTTGTGTATGATATATGAACATAAGATGAGGATGCACCATGGAGTGATACAGAGGCATTATGATATTCTCTGTTTTATTCTTCAGTCCTTTCCTAATAATCCCCAGCATTCTGTTTGCTTTCTTGGCTGCTGCTGCTGCACACTGAGCAGAAGATTTCAATGTCTTTTCAACTATGACATCTAGAGCCTTTTCCTGAGTGGTGACTCCTAAAGTAGAATCTTGCATTTTGTAGCCAGAATTTGGGTTACTCTTCCCTCAGTGCATCATTTGCTCTTGTCTACATTAAATTTCATTTGCCTTTAATCCTCTTGTGATTTGACAGCTTTGAATAATTTTGTGTCATCAGCAAATTTGATCTCCTCACTTGTTGTTCCCATTTCCAGGTCATTTATAAATATATTAAAAAGCATCGGTCCCAGAACAGATTCCTGGAGCACATTACTATTCACCTTTTTCCATTGGGAAAATATACCATTTAGCCTGTTTAGTTTTCTATTGTTGGCAATCCACAATAGGACACTGCCACCTATCCCATGACATTTTAATTTCCTAAGAAGTCTCTCATGAGGGACTTTGTCAAATGCTTTCTGGAAATCCAGATACACTATATCAACTAGCTCACTTTTATCTACATGTTTATTTACGCCTTCAAAAAAATATAGCATGTTTGTGAGGCTAAATCCATATTGGCCTTGTCCCATTAAACTATGCTTATCTATATGTTCATCAATTTTGTTCTTTATGATAATTTCTACCATTTTGCCTGGCACAGACATCAGATTTACTGGTCTGTAATTTCCTGGATTATCCCTTGATCCCTTTTAAAAATTGGCATTACATTGGCAACCCTTCAGTCTTCAGGTACCATAGATGATGTTATTGATAGTTTACAAATTTCCAATAGCAGGTCTACAATTTCATTTTTCAGTTCTTTCAGCATTCTGGGATGGATACCATCTGGTCCAGGTGATTTGCTGACTTATGTGCATACATTTTCATTTTAAAAGGTGTACGTCTAATTTAACCTACACAAGTTAGGACCTCGATAGAGCACAGGTAACTTTGTACCGATGGCTTTGTGTGCCTATTTGGGAACTTACAGGCAAATTTACAAAGAATGCTTATGGAAATTTGGGGTAAAGTCTGTAGGTAAACAGTACACATGGTCAGTTAAAAAATTACCCTTCCTATTGCCATTTGCCATTCTCTTCCCTAATCATGATGATGTAGTATTGCTCCATGCTATATCTCCTGCTGCTCTTCTCAGAGGTGAAGAAGGAAAGGCATATGCTGTTATCACTGAAAGGACGGAAAATACTGTATACTCAAATCCAACTGGAAGCAAATAGATTCCCGTGGTGAAAAGTAAACTGCATCCACTTGCAAAAAAACATGACGTAGATCACCAATATATTTGGCCTAGTTTAGATATTGATTACAGACAGGTTGATCCAGAATTTGTGATTCACTGCTCACAATCCACAAACCTCCTGGTTAGTGACTTGTGTTAGTGATTGGTTTTGAAGGGTCGGGGTGGGTTTAGGGGTTATGTTTGTGTGCCGTTTTTCCCGCCCTCCCCAAAAATGATAAGAGAACCCCCATGATCAATATCGTGGGGTTTTCCTATCGTTTTGGGGGAGCCCCCGATTTCTGACGATTTTGAAAATATCGTCCGATATTTTCAATCGTCCGAAGCCTGATTCACATCCCTATTAGCAATCACACCATGAGGTATCATTTTTGCAGTTATCACAGGTGTGGCAGCCTTTATGTATTGCTTCAAGGTTGGCAGCCTTCTACATACCAGTAGCCTTAACTTAGTTGGGAGGGCTTGGCACGCTATTGTTGCAATACCCAGATGTGCTTTAGTATTCCTGAAGGGGGGATATGATAGAGGTCTTTAAGATCATGAGAGGTCTTGAATGAGTAGATGTGAATCGGTTATTTACATTTTCAGATAATAGAAGGACCAGGGGCATTCCATGAAATTAGCAAGTAGCACAATTAAGACTAATCGGAGAAAATTATTTTTCCCTCACCGCACAATTAAGCTCTGGAATTTGTTGCCAGAGGATGTGGTTGGTGCAGTTAGTGTAGCTGGGTTCAAAAAAGGTTTGGATAAGTTCTTGCAGGAGAAGTCCATTAACAGCTATTAATCAAGTTTACTTAGGGAAGAACCACTGCTATTAATTACATCAGTAGCATGGGATCTTCTTTGTGTTTGGGTACTTGCCAGGTTCTTGTGACCTGGTTTGGCCTCTGTTGGAAACAGGATGCTGGGCTTGATGGACCCTTGGTCTGACCCAGCATGGCAATTTCTTATGTTCTTATGTTCTTATGTTCCTCTATGCAACTGTAATCTGCTCAGAAAATCAAGAAAATGGATTGTGGATCTGCCTGGAAATTCTCCTAGGCCTGTGAAGAGTCCTCCATAGGGAGAAGACCTGTGCTTCAACGCAGGGCAACTCTCGCTCCAAAGGAAGAGGAATAGGTAAAAAGGCACAAAGGAATCCCACCTCCCACCTACCAAACAAGAGAAGTAACTACTGGAATATTCTATTGAATCACAGGAAATGCAAACGGAACCATACCAGTGATATGAGGATCATGTTTCCTGTCATTCGCCAGATTCAGATCAAATGCAGATTGTATTAAAACAAATCCCCCATTGGTTCAAAATTGATTGGATTAAAGAAACCGTGCTAAATTTCAGTGAAAACATTTGTTCTGTCTTCACCAAAGAAGGGGTTGGAGTAAGATCACTGAAAGATGGCGGGGGGGGGGGGGGGGGGTGTGTGGGTGGGGGGGGCTTCTGACAGTGGGGTAGATGCCACACCATTTACCGAAGAGAGGGTTTGCATGGATCTAGCCAAACTGAAAGCGGCCAAAGCTATGGGACTGCATGGGCTATAAAGGGAGCTCAGAGAATTCCAGCAGCTCCACTCCACTGGCGGATTTGCTCAAACTATGGACACAGGAGTGATTCCAGAGGTTTAGAGAAGGGCATATGTGGACCCTTTTCATAAAAGCAGTAATAGGGAGGAGGCTGGTAATAATGGGACGGATAGTTTGCAAGACCTTGGGGGATATCATACCTGATAATCTCAAAGAAGAGAAAGAACGCAACAAGGCAGAGCCAGAGGAATGCTGGCGTGCATAGGATGAGGCGTAACCAGTAGGAAAAAAAAATGATATAACCTTTCCTACATTTTAGCTGATGAGATGTCACCTGGAGTACTGTTCCAAAGAAAAAAGTCACATATATCACATGGTTCTTTCAATAAGGTATACCCTCATATGTGGGCGAATGCACACTTCCGCCTGACAGCGTTTTTAACTTTTATGTACAAATGCCGATTCGGCTGCCCATTCATATTACAATCATAGGGTAACCTTTTTTTATACCATGATTAACACTGCCGCTTATTTTTTAAGCAGGTTTTTAAGTTTTAACGACAACTTTTTGAAAAATTTTTTCTTTATTTCTTTCTTTTTCACATAACCTCCAACTTAACTTAAGATAAGTGCATGTATTATCTCTAAGAAAATTATCTTAAATTAAGTTGGAGGTTATGTGAAAAAGAAAGAAAAAAAAGAAAATTTTTTTCAAAAAGTTGTCGTTAAAACTTAAAAACCTGCTTAAAAAATAAGCGGCAGTGTTAATCATGGTATAAAAAAAAGGTTACCCTATGATTGTATTATGAATGGGCAGCCGAATCGGCATTTGTACATAAAAGTTAAAAACGCTGTCAGGCGGAAGTGTGCATTCGCCCACATAAAATCACTACAAACCACTACAATCACTACAAACCACTACAATCACTACAAACCAATCACTACAATGTTCTAATTCTTATTAAACTTGTTTATCTTTCCTTTAACTCTAATCCCAGTTAGAATAACCCCTGTTTATTGTAACTTTCTCTTCCGTGCACTTGTTTTATACTACTGTAATGTATACTCTTATGTTTTAGTTATGTATGTTATAATGTATTGATCACCCCTTGTTTTATGTAAACCGACATGATACGTACTCCCGTGAATGCCGGTATAGAAAAACACAAATAAATAAAAATAAAATAAATATGAGGGTATACCTTATTGAAAGAACCATGTGATATATGTGACTTTTTTCTTTGGAATATTGTTGTTATCCAGTCACATTTTTTCCAGTTTTTTCAATTTTGACCTGGAGTACTGTGTCCAAGTCTGGAATCCATACCTCTGAAAGGAGATGAACATAGATGGGGGCAGTCCAGAGAAGTTATTGTATTTATTTACTTCCATTTGATATCTCGACCCAACTTCACAGCTCTGAGCGAGCTACAAAGCACATGAGCCACCTAAAGTGTCATGCTCAATCAAAAACCAGTTACGAAATAACAACATTATAAAAGCACAAGGGTGCTGCAGGGGTTTGTACCAAAAGTGCTATGAGATCAGACTAAAATATGAATACCCTAGAGGAGAAGCAAGAGAGAGAAAGAGGGGCGATGAAAGAAACATTCAGATACAGCACCTGAAGGGTGTAAATAATGCACAGGAAGCGATCGCTTTTCAGTGGAAAGGATGTTCTAGAATGAGAGGTCACGATGCGAGGTTGAAAGGGGGAAGATGCATGGATCGGTCTCCCAGTGGTAACGGAATTCAAGAAAGCATGGGATGACGTCAGGTACTGGTTGGGATGTACGCGACCAACAAGTCTACAGGATGCATCTGTGAAGAATGAGCAGGTTGTAGATAGGAATAAATAAAATACATTTAGGTGGCTGTATCTGAATGCCAAAAGTCTAAAAAATAAAAATAATGCATTAAAGTGTAGGGCATTAAATGAAGATATAGAAAATAATGGGCAATTTTGGTGTTGCAAGTGTGCATGCACAATTTGACACTGATACCTTATAGGTAGTCCCCAAAGGGAAATAATCCAGGTAGGATTATCATCTACAAGGTAAGTGTATTAAAAATAGTTGCATGCATTTGCACCCACTATTTCAGTGGAGAGATTGAGTGGGGACAAAACAGCATGTATACATTTAAAAATTCAATGCTATATGCGCGGTTTACTGCACGGACCTAAAGATACAAGAACATCCTGGTTGCTGTCTTCACGATCTCTCCACAATCACATAAATTAGATTTGTGGAGGGACCTTATGAAAGGTTTGGTGTGAAACACCGAAGTTTCTCAAAGTTATACTCATTGGTCTAGTTTCCTTTCTTTGTATACATTTTTCTGCTTAGGGAGCCTAACTTTCAAACCTATCTGCGGTACAGCATTTGTGCGGTAAATGGATGCCTCAGAGATTAATGCTAGCATTTTATAAACTGTGCAGCAGTAGCTGGGTTTAAAAAAGGTTTGGATAAGTTCTTGGGGGAGAAGTCCATTACCTGCTATTAACCAAGTTGATGCAGAAATAGCCACTGATAGTACTAGCATCAGTAGTGTGGGATCTACTTAGTTTTTGGGTACTTGCCAGGTTCTTATGGCCTGGATTGGCCTCTGTTGGAAACAGGATGCTGGGCTTGATGGACCCTTGGCCTTACCCAGTATGGCATGTTCTTATGTTCTTATGTTCAGTGATGGATCCATTTGATAACAATGATTATAACTCACAATCAAATATGACATAATTACCAGAGGGACAATGATAAAACTACCAGAGTAGCATTCAACTTTAAAGAAGGAGGCTACGATATAATGAGGAATTGAATCAGAAAGAAACTTAAAGGGAGGAGAAGGAGGAGAGAGGCTTCTAAATTAAAAAGAAATACCTGCGGAGGTGAGGGCAGCCCGGCCCTGAGCTCCCTGTGGTGAGGCTACCCGGCCCCGACGACGCTGGAAACCCCGCCCCCGTGTGACGTCATCGAGGCGGGACGACTGGGCACATAAAATCAGACCTGCAGCGACGCTTGTCGTCGCCGGCGCTTGTCCTAAGCCGCGCTTTTTAAGGGGCGCTCGGCTTAGTGCGGCTTTGTGTCGGTTTTGCGAGGAACTTTCAAGTGAATGGTTTGTCTTCCTAACTGTAAGTATTCCTCTCATTATTACTTCTCCTCTCTAAGGGGCCAAGAACAGAGTGTTTTGAATGTGGGTTCCTATTAAGTCCTGAGTAAAATAATTATCAAAATGCCTCATTCTGCAAGGAAAAGGAGAGCCAGGGAGCGAGTTGAGCCTACAACTATCCCTGGTAATCAAATAAAAGGACCAATGGACTCACATGTGCAACGTACATTAAGATCGGATGGGGCGCAGATGGAAGGGCCTCTTGAATTTGTTTCTGAGGCCTCACCATCGGACCTTTCAACATCTTTATCCCCGATCCAAAGGGAACCACCAGTAAACCCGGCTATATTCAGAGCCCAGGGGCCTTGGAGGGTGGCCAAAACTGCGGAAGGCGCAGAAATAGGGTCCCCAGTAGTAGGCCCAAGCTCCCTGGAATTGTCTGGAATGGAAAGTCCGGGGGATGTCCGGATAGGACAGAACACCTCACCGAACTTGGTACAAGGAGATAACCATCAAGATTTAATAAAGATGGACAACTCTGTTTATTTGTCTAAAATAAGTGTTCCACAGATAATCAAGCCCGAAGTGGTTACATTGGATGCAATAATGGAAGCTATAGTGAGCTTGCAGAATTCTATGATAGCTCAAGTAAATCCAGTGATAGACAAAGTAAACAATCTACAGGGAAAATTAATTAATATGGAATTAAGAAAAGATAAAGAAATTAAAGAACTAGAGAAAATAAAGGGAGACATTGATAGTACAAAAAAGGTACAAGATACAATGATAAAGGAAAATCAAATATTGCAAATAAAATTGGAGAATCTAGAAAATGTTAATAGAAAGAAAAACCTCCGATTTGTTAATTTCCCAATGCTCCCACACGTGACACCTAAAGAAATGTTTAAGAAATATTTAATTGAAGTCCTTAAAGTACCAGAGAACACTATTCCACCATTAGTGAAGAGTTATTACATTCCAATGTATAGAAAAGGAACACAGCAGGAAGAACAGGAGGGAACACAAGTTATGGATAAATTGGAAACTAGTTTGGATCTTTCCAAAATTTTGGAGACATCCGATAGTGAACTAGTACAGAGTGCCACTTTATTAATCACTTTTGTATTTGAAACCGATCGTGACTGGGTGTTTCGATTATTTTTTAAACATAGGACAGAACCATTTTTGACTTTAGCCATAAGAATCTACCCAGATTTCTCTAAAATAACACAGAAGAGGAGGAAACAATTCTTGTTATTTAGGGAAAAGGTTCTCCAAATAGGGGCAACCTTTTGCCTTAAATATCCTTGTAAATGCTGTATAGGATACAAGGGTAAATCCTATGTTTTTTACACTCCCCCTCAATTATCAATTTTTCTAAGTGACAAAACACAAGTGGGAAATCTTGAATTGGAATCTCCATAGTATCTATCTATATGTTCAGCGAGCCCTAAAATAAATATAGAGTACGTAGCAAGCACATTTACTTGAGATTAGTAAATATTAATTATGAGAAATTAGATTAAACTGGTTCCTTATATTTGAGGACTAAAATTTGCATTATGGATATACTTGCCTTAGTACTGTTAATTTAAGTAACAATTATGAATTGTACCCTAATGCTTTTCTTAATCAAGAATGATCTTGTATTATTAAATGTTTAAAACTGAATAAATATTAAATAAAAAAAAAAAAAAGAAAGAAACTTAAAGGAGCAGTTAGGAGAACTAAAAGTATATTTCAATATTGTTGCAATCTACTTTGCTTAGCCTGGGTGCTTCAAAGGCAATATAAGTCCCAGCAGCTAAATTGGACCGGAAGGCTCATCTGCATATCTTACCGAGCAGCCCCGGGCAGATGAATTCTCCACAACCCCAGCTTCCACAAATGCTCATAGTTTGAGCAATAAAATCTCAGATCTGCAGGCCCTAATGGTAGAGGCAGATTTGGACATTGTTGCTCATGTTACGGAGGAGTGGTTCAAGGAGTCTCATGATTGGAATGCAGCCATCCAGGGCTATAACTTGCTAAGGAAGGACAGAGAGGACAGAAAAGGGGGAGGAGTGGCTCTTTATGTCAAAAACAATATCCAGAACGAACAGATAACTGTGTAATGTATGATGTAGTATTAATATTCAATGCAAAGAGAACATCATAACTAATCACTGTTTGATAGATTGTGATACCTCATAGCATAAAAGGCCTCTCGATTTTTATCAGAGAGTGCTCTTTTAGGAAAACAAGTCACATTTCAAGCGTTCACCACATGTTGGTTTTACGCTAAAGAGACTTATGTTTGTCATTGTAATCATAGGTATCATCAATCATGCTTACTTTAAGGAAACTTAATAATTTTTTTAAATTTTTAAATTTTTAGTAGAGTTGGATGTGAACAAATTACTTATCATTGTACGCTTAGTGTGCTGTGACGACCGCTTTTCTGAAACACCGGTAAGAACCCGACACGTCCGTGTTTCGTGTGCTTCTTCAGGGGTTTTAACTTTTATCACGGTGTATTATTAGAAGCCTGTCCCATCACATAAACGCCATTTTGCGTGATCACAGCTTTGAGCTTTGAGCTGTGATCACGCAAAATGGCGTTTATGTGATGGGACAGGCTTCTAATAATACACCGTGATAAAAGTTAAAACCCCTGAAGAAGCACACGAAACACGGACGTGTCGGGTTCTTACCGGTGTTTCAGAAAAGCGGTCGTCACAGCACGCTAAGCGTACAATGATAAGTAATTTGTTCACATCCAACTCTACTAAAAATTTAAAAATTTAAAAAAATTATTAAGTTTCCTTAAAGTAAGCATGATTGATGATACCTATGATTACAATGACAAACATAAGTCTCTTTAGCGTAAAACCAACATGTGGTGAACGCTTGAAATGTGACTTGTTTTCCTAAAAGAGCACTCTCTGATAAAAATCGAGAGGCCTTTTATGCTATGAGGTATCACAATCTATCAAACAGTGATTAGTTATGATGTTCTCTTTGCATTGAAAAACAATATCCAAGCAACCGAATCACAGGGGATATGGGGTAAAGAAGAAGCATTAAGGACCGTCCTAAAAAGAGAAGATAATGCTTCCATTTTTACTGGTGTGATCCACAGGCCTCCAACCCAAACAGACGAACTGGACAGAGACTTGATTGAGGACATCCAAAAGTTGGGAAAGAAGGGAGAAGTGATGATCTTTGGAGATTTTAATCTACCGGATGTGCATTGGAACATTCCTTCTGTGGAATCTACAAGAAATAGAGAGATAGTTGTTGCCCTTCAAGGTGCTCTGCTCAAACAAATGGTAATGGAACCCATGAGGGAGGCTGTAATCCTCAATCTAGTGGTCCCTAATGGGGTAATGTCTCTGCTGTTTGGGTAGGGGCTCAGCTGAGCAGCAGTGATCATCAGACAGCATTGTTTGATATCGCAAATAGGTTACAGAGAAGTCACACAAAGATCCGAGTTTTTAGTCAAAATGAAGATGTACCTAGAGGAAGAACTGGACGAAAACGAGAGAGGTGGAACAACAAGGCATAGGAGGCGATATCCTTTTGTGTATTCCAAGCTGGTTAAAAGACAGGAAACAGAGAGTAAGATTAAATGGTCAATTTTCACAGAGGAAAAAGGTAAACAGTGGAGTGCCTCAGGGATCTGTACTTGGACCGGTGCTTTTCAATATATATATAAATGATCTGGAAAGGGACACGATGAGTGAGGTGATCAAATTTGCAGATGATACAAAATTATTCAGAGTAGTTAAATCACAAGCGGATTGTGATACATTACAGGAGGACCTTGCAAGACTGGAAGAATGGGCATCCAAATGGCAGATGAAATTTAATGTGGACAAGTGCAAGGTGTTGCATATAGGGAAGAATAACCCTTGCTGTAGTTACACAATGTTGGGTTCCATATTAGGAGCTATCACCCAGGAAAAAGATCTAGGCATCATAGTGGGTAATGCTTTAAAATCGTCGGCTCAGTGTGCTGCAGCAGTCAAAAAAGCAAACAGAATGTTGGGAATTATTAGGAAGGGAATGGCAAATAAAATGTTGGATGCCACAATGCCTCTGTATTTCTCCATAGTGAGACCGTACCTTGAATACTGTACGCAGTTCTGGTTGCTGCATCTGAAAAAAGATATGGTTGCACTGGAGAAAGTACAGAAAAGGGTGACCAAAATGATAAAGGGAATGGAACAGCTCCCCTATGAGGAAAGGCTAAAGAGGTTAGGGCTGTTCAGCTTAGAGAAGAGACGGCTGAGGGGGGATATGATAAAAGTCTACAAAATCATGAAATTATTTGAAAGGCTAAAGGTGAATCAGTTATTTATTTATTTATTTATTTATTTATTTATTTATTATTTTATTTAGGAGTTTTTATATACCGTCATTAAGTTATTCACCATCACAACGGTTTACAATAGGGCACCAGTAAAAAATATGGGTCGTACTTTACATAGGTGGTGCCAATAGTGTTCGGTAACAATAAGGGGTTTATTAGGGGGATTAAGTGTATCATAGCAATATGACCTGAAGGTTGCCTACAGTTAAAAAAATGTTGAAATAATTCAGTAAGGATCTATAAAATTAGGCATTTGGTGCTTTATGCCGCATATCTTTTACTTCAAATAGCCTGCATCAGTTTTCTTTCTTGAAGGCTTGTATGTAAAGCCAGGTTTTGAGCTGTGTTTTGAAAAGTTTGTGATTGCTCTGGAGTCTAAGATCCAGGGGCATTGAGTTCCATAATATGGGACCGGCTAGAGACAGAGCTCGGTCCCTCACTTGGGTAAGTCTTGCGGTTTTCACAGAAGGGATGGGAAGGAGGGCTCTGTTTGCTGACCTTAGATTTCTGTGTGGGACATGTACCCTAAGTGCTGTGTTCAGCCATTCTGCTTTATCGTCGTGGATGAGTTTGTGTATTAGGCACAGTGCTTTGAACTGTATTCTTTGTTCTATGGGAAGCCAATGTAGGGTGGCTAGCGTATCTGTTATGTGATCTCTTTTGTTTTTTCCAGTGAGGATTCTTGCAGCAGCGTTTTGTAAAATCTGTAGAGGTCTTACTGTAGTGTTAGGTAGGCCTAGTAGCAGGGCATTACAATAGTCTATGCTGGCGAAAATCAGTGATTGAAGCACAGTACGGAAATGTGGTAATGATAGTAATGGTTTGAGTTTTCTTAGTATCATGAGTTTAGCATATCCTTCCTTAACCTTATTTACTCTTTCACTCAATGAAGTTAGCAAGTAGCTCATTTAAAACAAATCAGAGAAAATTCTTTTTCACTCAATGCATAATAAAGCTCTGGAATTCATTGCCAGAGGATGAGCTTATGGCAGTTAGTGTAGCTGGTATTAAAAAAGGTTTGGATAACTTCCAAGAGCAGAAGCCCATAAATTGCTATTAATCAATAAGGATTAGAGGCTTGGAATCTATTCATTTAATGTTTGAGTAATTGCCAGGTACTTGTAGCCTGGATTAGCCACTGTTGGAAACAGGATGCTGGGCTTGATGGACCCTTGGTCTGACCCAGTAGGGCAATTTCTTATGTTCTTATGTTCTTATATGTTCTTAACGGTGGGTCAAATTAAAAGGCAACAAATATATATGTTGTTGTAGCTCAGGACTGGGAAGTGGACCCTTGGGCCGGCCCGGTAGAGCAGCCGCTCCGCCAATGAGAGGAAGGCCGTGAGGCGGCGCACAGCTGGATGGGCGAGCTGGAATTCACCCTGGAGATCCGAGATCCCCCCAGGAGGAGCCCGTAGGGATCCGGACCGCTGGGACTTAGGAGCATGGCAATGGAGGCGTCAGAACAGTAGGGTAGTCGAGGCAGGCAGCAGACACAGAGAGTCAAAGCAAGCTGGAGTCAGGAACCAGGGATCAGTCAAAGAAGCTGGGACAAGGACCACAGGAGCGGATCAGGAACCACAGGAGCGGATCAGGAACCACAGGAACGGATCAGGAACGGATCAGGAACGGCAACTAGCACTCCCTTAGGGAGAGACCTCATTGCAAGGCAAGGTATCAGTGGCAGATGCCGGCTTAAGTATCCTGCCGGCGTCTGATGTCAGTGGAGGGGCGGTCCAGCACTTCCGGGTGCTGGACCTTTAAAACCCCGGGCTTTGCGCGTGCATTGCCTAGCGGGGGCGGAGCTTGGATCGGGCCTCGGCAGCGTCTCCCTCGTGGAGACGCCGCTGCCATGTGGCCAGGCAGGCCTCAGCATTCGCGACCGGGACTGCAACAGTACCCCCTCCCTTACACCCCCTCTTCAAAGGACCAGGCTTGCCAGGGTGATCCAAGTGGAACTGTCGCAGGAGGGACTTGTCCAGAATGTTGCGGGCGGGTTCCCATGTGTTGTCTTCATCCCCACATCCCTCCTAGGCCAAAAAGTACTCCCATCATCTGTTGATGAAGCGGGTGTCCAGCACCTCTCATACTTGAAATGTGGGGTCCTCAGCCGTAGGAGTGGAGACTGTTTCTGGTGGTCTCCAATGGAATTTGGAGAAGAGCACTGGTGTTAGGAGAGATACATGAAACACGTTGTGAATGCATAAGGTGGTGGGCAAACACAAGCGATAGGAAACCATTCCCACCCTTTCTGCTACGCAGAAGGGCCCACAGTACTTGGGTGCTAGCTTCTTAGACGGTAGTCTCAGGTGAATGTTCTTTGTGCTGAGCCAGACCCGATCCCCAGGTAAGAATGTTGGGGCCGGCCTGCGATGAAGATCAGTGAACCTCTTTGCGGAGAGTGCGGCCCTTGAGAGTCTCTGTTGTACAGATGTCCAGAGCCCCTGTAGCTGCTGGGCAGTCAAGTGAGCCGCAGGTGAGGTCACCGGCACTGGTACTGGTAAAGGCGGCTTTGGTTGTTTTCCGTAAACAACCTGGAAAGGAGACTTCCCTGTAGCTGCATGTACTTGATTATTGTAAGCGAACTCAGCCCAGGGTAGTAGTTCTGCCCAATTATCTTGTCTGTCATTAGTAAAGGTTCTCAGAAACATCTTTAGAGAATGATTCATCCGCTCCGTTTGTCCATTGCTCTGGAGGTGGAAAGCGGTAGAGAAGCTGAGTTGTACCCCAAAGTGTTTACATAAGGCTTTCCAATACCGGGCCGTAAATTGCGGGCCCCGGTTGGAGACTATGTCATGAGATGCGGAAGATGTGTTGCGTGAACAGCAAGGCTAGTTCTGGTGTGGAGGGTAATTTGGCTAGTGGCACGAAGTGGGCCATTTTAGAGAAATGGTCCACGGTGACCCATACAACCGTCTTGCCTTGGGAAGGTGGTAGGTCCACCACAAAGTCCGTTGCTATGTGTGTCCAGGTTCTGTGGGAATGGGTAGTGGTTGTAACAACCCTTTGGGAGGGCCAGCTACTGGTTTCTGCCTGGTGCAAGTAGGACATGAATTTACATAGATGAAACGTCTCGTCGGATGCCGGGCCACCAATAGAAGCGAGTTATTAGGTCTAGTGTTATTTCGCTTCCAGCGTGTCCTCCGGACAACGAGTCATGTGCCCAAGTTAGGACTCTTCTGCGGAGCCTCCTGGGCACTATCGTCTTTGTTGTGGGGTCTACCGTAGTGGCTGCTAAGCGGATGCATGCGGGGTCCACGATGTACTGGAGCCCCTCCTCCTCCTCTGCTTGCGAGGTGCGAGACAGAGCGTCAGTTCGAATGTTTTTGGCTGCAGGATGGGAGGCGGAGCCACAAGCTGGAAGGGTTCACCCAGGAACCAAGGACCCCCCGGGAGGAGCCCGTAGGGTCCCGGGTCCTTGGGACTGGGAGCTGTTTTCAGAATGTCCAGAAGACTGTGGTAGGACGTAGGCCGGGACCTGGAGTAGGCAGAGTGTATAGGAAGTCCAAGTTCCCTAGAATTTATACAGAAGGAATTGAATTCAAAATAAGATTAAGGTGGGTAATTAATATATTGATTAATTATAGTGTTTTGAGCATCACTGTCAGACAAATATTAACTAAATCAAAAGACTAAAAGTATTTTAGATTATATTACCTTTACATCCCTACTCCCTTAGAAAATTTATCTTATTAACAAATTAATTAAATTAAGATAAAGTAGTCCAGCAGCAAGAGGGAGGCTTTCCAGTCTTAGCACTGAGTGCCACATGTATGATCATCTCCCAGCTTGCAAGAGTTTGTGTTGCACTGGAGGTGGACCCTTGGCCTGGTGCAGGATTGGTACAGCCCTCTGGTCAGACCCAGAGAGCGCCTGCCACCAGGAGGCGGAGCACACGAGGAGATAGAGGCGAGCTGGAGCTTCACCAATAACAGTCCAGGGTTTCTGCAGGTTGAGCCCTTGGGTACCCGGACCGCCTGGACTTAGGTGGGCCTCAGAGGGTCTCCCAGAGAGGTAGCGTAGAGGTGTGCCCACCACGAGTAAGGGTGCGCAGCTGATGCAGAGAGAATGGACAGACCTGAACTGGAGACTCTGGAGGCATCAGGGAGGTAACAGTTCAGGAAGGCTCTCCGGGTGCAACAGGCAGCGCCTGTGGGTCTGGTCAGGGGGAGGCTGCAGTCAGAGTCCAAGTAGGTCAGTCTGGAGGTCACAGAAGGGAAGAAGAGAGTATCCGAGTGAAGCACAAGGGTCAAAGCCAGGGTATCCGTCCAGAAGTGGTCAGCCAAAGCGAGGGTCAAATCCAAGGTCAGTCCGAGCGTAGTCAAGGCAAGCGAGGGTCAGTTCCAGGTGGCGGTCAACGTGGTCAGGCAGGCAGAGGTCAGTTCCAGGCAGCGGTCAACAAGGTCAGTAGGCAGGCAAAGGTCAGGTCCAGGCAGTGGTCCGTCATAGTCAGACAAGCAGGGGTCAGTACCAAGAATCAGTCCGAAGGGTACTACCAGGGAACGTGGAGCAGGAACAAGACAGCTGAAGACACGAGGGACCATGGGGATGCTGGAACAAGGAGACACTGGAACAAGGAGACGCTGGAACAAGGAGACGCTGGAACACAGGATCAGGCACAGGAGCAAGGAACAGGCAAACTCAAAACACTGAAGTGTCGACCCAATTACCAAGGCGAGGTTCTGGGGACAGAGCCTTGCCTTATATACTGTGGCCGTGTGATGTCATTGGGGTGCGTCCGAGCTGGGTTTCCCTTCGCTTGGCCCTTTAAAAGAACAGATGTTGGCCGCACACGTGCCTAGGGGCGGGGCCAAGGTGGCCGAAGACATGGAGCCCCGACGGGAGCTCCGCTGTGAGGCCTGTGGCGTGGAAGAGGCCGTGGACGCCTGGAGAGAGCATTGGGGGCGTCGGGAGCTGGCGGCTGCAGCAAGGCTGGAACTGGTGGAGGGCGGCGTGAGGTGAGCAGGCCCGACCGCGGTGCCAATGCAGCTGGGACACGCAACAGTTTGTATGTGTGCACTAGGTGCAAAGAGCTCCAAGCCCTCAGAGAATGAGTCCAATCTCTGGAAACTAGAGTGGCAGACCTGGAGGAGCTCAGGGAGACTAGAAGTATACATTTGAGACTTTCAGGGACATAGTAGAGATGTTCCACCTTCAATCAGGCAGACCCTGTGCTGCCTTGGAGGAGAAAGGTCCCCTGGAAGGAGAGCATCACCTTGATGAGGCAGAAAGCAATCCTGAGGCTAGGACCTGCCCTCAAGGTGATGAGGTATCCTCTCGCACCGAGGATAGGTTTCTACAGGAACATGCCCAGGACAGAAGGGTTATGATGGCCATTGTAGTTGGTCATTCTATAATTAGGGTGACTGGTGGATGTGAGGACCTCACTTAACCCATGTGAAGGTGCAGGACCTCACTTAACACATAACGCTGGCAACGAGCTGGCTATCTTGGTATATGAGGATATCAATGACATAGCAAAATGTAAGAGGGAAGTTCTGGAAACCAAATTTAGGATTTTAGGTAGAAAGTTGAAAAATAGAACCTCCAGGGTAGCATTCTCAGCAATGCTGCCCGTTCCATGTGCAGGTCTCCAGAGGTAGGCAGAGCTCCAGATTCTCCATGTGCAGGTCTCCAGAGGTAGGCAGAGCTCCAGATTCTCAATGCATGGATGAGACGATGGTGCAAGGAAGAAGGTTTTAGGTTTGTTAGGAAGTAGGCTTCATTTTGGTGAAGGGGGAGGGGGGGGGGGGGGGGCTTTTCCAACAGGATGGGCTCCACCTTAACCAGAGTGGAACCAGGCTGCTGGCACTAACCTTTAAAAAGGAGATAGCGCAGCCTTTAAACTAGATGATAGGGCATCAGCTCATGGTTAGGAATGAAGTATCCTTGAAGAGAAGATGGAAGTTAAGGCATCCCAGTAGAGAGACTGCAATAAATGCCAAAGTGGACCAGGTGTCATTAAGTAAAAAGCAGAAAAATTCTGAATTACTGATGAGGATGTTGTTAATATAAACATAAAACAGTCTATATATAAATGCTAGAAGTCTAAAAAATAAGATGGGAGTGTTAGAGTATATAGCACTGGATGTACATATAACTCAGAGACCTGGTGGAAAGATTATAATCAATGGGACACTGTGATACCAGTGTACAAATTATAACACAATGATAGGATGGATCAGATTGGTGGAGGGGTGGTGCTATAAGTGAAAGAAGGCATTGAGTCAAACAAGACAAATAAGAACATAAGAACATGCCATACTGGGTCAGACCAAGGGTCCATCAAGCCCAGCATCCTGTTTCCAACAGTGGCCAATCCAGGCCATAAGAACCTGGCAAGTACCCAAAATTGTTCAGCAGGAAACAAAATGTAATGTTGAATCTTTATGGATAGAAATTCCGGGTGAAAAAGGGGAATAAATTACCAGTGGGAGTGTATTACATTTCACCTGGTCAGAATGAATAAAAAGACAATGAAATGCTAAAAAAAAATTAACAACGCTAACAAAATCAGCAGCACAGAAATAATGGGTGATTTCAATTACCTCAGTATTGACTGGGTGAATGTCACATCAGGACATTCTAGAGAGGTAAAGTTCCTAGATGAAATAAATGACTGCTTCATGGAGCAATTGGTAATTGGTATAAGAACTAACAAGAGGGGAAGCTATTTTACACCTAGTCCTTACTGGAACACAGGATTTGGTGTGAGAGGTAACCGTGTTGGAGCCACTTGGCAACAGTGATCACAACATGATCAGATTTTACTTAATAACTGGAGAAAGGACACTAAAGAAATCTACTGTGACAGCATTTAACTTTCAAACAGATGAGTATGATAAAATGAGGGAAAAGGTTAGGAAAAACTTAAAGGAGTGACTGCAAAGATTAAGAGTTTAGCTCAGGCATGGAAGTTGTTTAAAAATACCATTTTGGAAGCCCAGACCAGATGTATTCCACGCATTAGAAAAGAAGGAAGGAAGGAAGGAAGGAAGGCTAAACAACTACTGGCATGGTTAAAAGTTGATGTGAGAGAGGCTATAAATAGCTAAAAGAACATCTTTCAAGAAATGGAAAAAGATTTCCTAATGAAGAAAACAGGAAACAGGATAAGCACTGACAAGTCAGTTGCAAAGCATTGATTAGAAAGACAAAGAGAGAATTTGAAAAGAACCTTGCCATGGAAGTAAAAACACGTGGAGCAGGAGCACTGAAGCAGGATCCCATGGAGCAGGATCAGCAAATCAGGAACGCCAAGGCAGGAACCACCGAAGCAGGAACCAGGGAACTCGTTGCCAAGTCGGTTAGGTGGGGAAAGAGGCCATCTTAAATAGCCCAGGGGTGTGATGTCATCATCCGGGGACAGCTCCGGAGTTCCCGCCTTTGGCCCTTTAAAAGGAGGCCTGGCGGCACGCACGCACACACACCTAGGGAGGGCCCAAGTCGGAGCGCAGGTCGGCGGCATCTCGGCCGCCACGTGGAGACCCGGGGCCGTGGTGGAGTGTGGCGGCAGCGGCTAGCCGTGCCCACGAGAGTTCCGGGAGCTAGGAGAAGAGCGAGGCAGGGGGGTGCGTTGTGCCCGCTACGGGTTGCCGCAGCCGGTGGGTATAACAGGATCCAGCTTTCCTGACTCTGAGACTGAGGGTTCTGGATTAGATTTGTAACCTCTTGATTAGGATCACCAGTAAGATTCCCAAAGCCTTGATGTAGATGTGAAATGTTTCTTGTAAACTTCTCGGGTTGATCTCGGTCAACATGAAGCTACCAAGCTGAGTATGAGCATGGCTAATGCTCGCCCAGCTAACTGGGTTGGAGTAAACTAGGTTGGAACGAACAAGCACTTCCCAGACTTTGCCCTGTTGATTTTCTGAGGCATCCAGATTTTTATTGTGCAAAGATTTATCATTATCGGAAATAAAAAAAAGAATGCTACATAGATTTTTGTATGGTTTATTGTTGACATCCCTTACAAATATGTTGGTAAAAGTAGATGCCACCTTTGTAGCTGTTCACACTTCCCCAGAGTGCTATATTCAGAGAGCTCTGGTAGGTTTTTGGGGGGTTTTTTTTGCGTTTGGGTGCTTAAATAATCATCATTTTGGGCTTGATGGACCCTCGGTCTAGCGGAGTTCATTCCTATTTTAGTTCACAGTGAAGGGGCTAAGGAGATGAGCTTTCACCCTCTCACTATTTTAAAAAATCCATATGTTTGAATCTATGGCCCATGTCAAAGATCTTATTAGAAACAGACAGATTTTGTTTGTTGGAAAGCCTTCTCGGAACCCTGTCAGTCACGGGAATCTTACAAAGGGTTTACATCCTGTAAACAAAGACCATATTTTAAGTCCCGTGCAATGGTAAACAGGGCTGTTTGTCACTAGAGAAAATTGAAAATCCCACACTGTATATACTATGACTTTCTTTTTTAGCAACTGCACCATCCCATCTTAATATTGCGGTTTCTGCCCTTTGTACTCTCATACCTTAATCAAGCTCTCTCCCTTCTGGAATCTGTCACAGATTCCATGTATCAGGTCGCTTTCATTCATTCATAGGCTTATTTGTAAACAAAATGTCCTTCAAGATTAATATCTTATTGTTTAAGAGGGAGAAAAAGCAGTCACAATATTTTCAGCGCTCAGGAGGGGAAAAAAAAACGTTTTCAGTGAATATTGAGCTATTTACATGCAGCAAACTGCAATCTTCACTTCTGTGAGTAGGTCCAAATTCCACAGAAAACTTTCCTGCCAGGCCAGTTAAAAAAGAATATGCTTTAAATGTTAAGCATTCCAAAGAATTACATAATAGGATATCATATTCAGCCTGACTCTCAATTTGTTCAGCTACGGAGAAAAATGAAAGAGCCTCTGGTTAGCATGCTTGCCGTTTTAACGTGCGTGTGCAATGGCGCGCTGTGCACTCAGGTCCTAGCGCAGCACTCCGAGGTCTCTCTCCTGGGTGCACGCCGGCTTCTCGGCCACCGTCTCGTCCTGCTGCTTTGGATTTCTACATCCCCCCATGCGTTGCCTCTGCACTTTTCTGATCAGGAGCTGCTATACGAGGTCTGTAAGCTTTCTTCATGGCATCAACCAATTCAAATGCTCAAAAGGTGCTAAAGTTTGAAAATACTAAATAAAGGCTGAATAGATTATAACCATTACCTTACCATAATAGGCGTCATCGAGAAATGTTTTCACATAATCCGTTCTCCGCCTTATACTTAATCATGGGTCTAAATTCAAGCACTAGTAATGTAACCCCAGCCCGGCATGCGTGTCCTGCATGGTCGGGGCCATAAAGTTATTTATCGTCTCTTCGGGGCAGGGACCCTGACTAGCTTTCTCTTTGCTCCTTTTCCCAAGGGTATGAGTCCTTAGGCTTAGGGATGAAAGAGTTCCTCTCGGGTCCCAGTGCAGGGGTGGCTTTCTTCCCTTTAGGTATCCGTGGGAGAGGGGTACTTTCTATTCGCTGTGCCCCGAGTGCCAGATAACCATGCTGGGGCCACTGGATGAGGGTCCGACTTGAAATCTTTACGATCAACACCAACGGGATAATGGCACAGTAAATATCATAGAGAGCCACAGTCTTTTTTCTTCTCTGGTTACAATTCCTTAATCCTCTGTCTGTGCAGGAGTCTTTTCTATTAGGCAAGGAAACTTTCCACCGCTGGCCAAAACCTGTCTCTGCACAGAGAGCAAAATCTCTCTCTCCCCAGGGGCTTTTGAAGACTTCGATTGGGTGTCCTCCAAATTGTAAATAGTTAGTTTGTTCTGTTTTCTTGACGGGGATCCCTTTTGGGAGGGATCCTGGATGGACTGCTTCTTCACAGGACCGCTGATGGGTAGGAAGAGGGGCAGAGAACAACTCCTCCCAGGTCTTCAAAACTAACTTCTTCTGCTTCCCAAAAAGGAAATAACACCAGAGTTGTCCCTTGGGCAACGGGTCACCACCACTTCAGGGATAGATCTTCTCTATTGCCGGGCATCCCTGATACAGGGTTCCCCATGCCCTGGATCCAGGAAAGGCCCAGGTGTCCTGAAAGGCTCCACTCAGGTAAAAGTCCAAAAATCCAAAATATTCCCAGGACAACCACTCTGCACCATGGGAAAAGAGTGCAGGAGTGGTGCCCTCGACTTGTCCTGGAGGATTCCAGAGAAGATGGAGCCTGGGCCTCCGGGGAGGCCAAAAATATAACTGAGGCCAAAATCTCCAACCTTCCTCCTGAACTGCAAACTTAGGCTGCCCCCCTGAGCTCTTGGCGGAGCCCTGCTATAAAACCTCTGAAGTGGGACGTCCATTCCAGCACCGTCTAGGGGAGGAGCTGCACATGAATGGATCCTCCCCTCATTGTCTCTGTCTGTCTAACCGCACTAACACTCTTTCCCAGGGATTACGGGTATCCCAAAAAAGTGCCTGGGTTACAGTACTATTTTTTGAAACAGTTTCTTTTGCATGTAAAATGTAGCAAGTTTAAATCAATGTCATTGATGCCTTGTTATATTTCAGAAGTAGAACTCATCTCATTTTTAAAGTGATGAACATCGCCATTATTTTTTTTTATCACCGATGTACTCCTGAAACACCCACGATATGCTCCTGAAAATGGGCGTTTCAGGAGTACGTCGGTGATAAAAAAAAAAAATGGCAATGTTCATCACATTAGGAATGAGATATCAAGACATCAATGACATTGATTTAAACTTACATTTTACTTGCAAAAAAACCTGTTTCAAAAAATGTCTATTGCTTGAATTTAGACCAATGATTAAGTACAAGGTGGAGAACAGATTACGTGAAAACATTTCTCGATGACGCCTATTATAATGGTCACACAATATACTATAACCATTACCTGAGGTGGGGGCGGGATTATCTTATAATATATAAATAAATTTAGTGTTAAAGTGTATCCACCTGTCTCTACATTAATTATAAGGAAGGGTTGTTGTTTTGGGAAAGTATGAAGAGAACCGTGACGTAAAAAAAACCAAGAATTCACCTTATTGAAACATAGACAAACATCTGATATATTAAAGATCTATATGACCATCATATAAGGACATGAAGGTCTTTGATCACATCCACCTTTTCTGTGGACTCAGTTATCAGTCTTTTCCAGATTACGTCCGTGTTATAATCACCAGTCATCAAAAATGTGTTTGTCAAGAGTTATTTGCCTGCACATAAGACCTTAAACTTAACTTCAGATCTTGTGTTCTAGGTCCATTGGACACTGCCAGCACTATTTCAGCGTTTCGATTGTCTGCATCAGGGGCATAGAAATGTTAAACGAAAGCACATCATTACTGAGTGTCTGTTTGATGGCACCATGCTATTAAAATTGGTAAAGGCGAAGACAATACTGCATCTGAAGTCATATCTCTGATTACATCGAGAAATATTCACCGAGGAACATCACTTGCTAAACGCTGAGCAAGTCTGTTAGGTTTGACAGCTTTTCTGGGCCAGTTACAGCCAGTGTGCTGCAAGTCCATTCTGTCTTAAATGGCGGGAGTGGCGGGATATCCGAGCAGGCACGTCAGTCAATTCGAGATGAGTAGCAGGTGTCATCCGTTGTATCGTGAAGCGGAGCAAGATAAATCAAGGTTGCAGTGGATATACATGAAATTAACCAGCCTGTTTGTGCAACCCCTTGAATGCCATGGAGTCATTAGTAGTGTCATTGAGTTTCCTCGTCAATTCCCATGCTTTACTGAAACCTGTCAAATATTTGCAGGTTTCTATCATACCCCCCTAGCCTTTCCATCCTTCAGCGAATCTTTTTGAGCATCTTAAGCTTTTCTTGGTAGAGTTTGTGCCACAGGCCTTTTACCATTTTAGTAGACTTTCCCGGGAACCGTCTACCTTTTCTAAATGCCCCTTTGAACTAGGTGTGGCTTCTGGCAATGATCGTGGCATTCAAGGTGAGCTGCTACTTCTGCTACTAATGATCATTTTTAAAGTGCTACTAGAGCTCTTACAAGTGACCTACGCAGAAGCAAGTTTTCCTTTAGTAGACTAAAGAAAGCTATTGCTGTCCCTGGGAGTGAGTAACAGCAAATGGATCTACTTTTTGGGATCTGCCAGGTACTTGGGACCTGGACTGGCCGCTGTCAGAGAGAGGATGCTGGATTTGATGGACCTTGGACTGACCCAGGCTGCACTTCTTATGTTCTTATGTGTTGCGGTCTCTACCGCTTCCCTCCGCTTAGGGCTCAAACCTGCCTACCTCCGCCTTAGGAATCACTGCACTCCGCCCGCTCTGGACCCCGGGGGCTTCTCTCACTCCACGCGGCGGCCGCCATTACGTGCCTGCTTCTCCTCCGTCTCGCGCATGTGCGCGAGGACGCCCGTCTTGAGCGCTCAACTCCCGGAAGCCTGGCCCCGCCCGTGCTGCTGACGTCACGCCTGAGCCCCAATGTAACCGGCGCTCAAACTCTCTCTCATCGCCTTGCAACGAGGTTCACAACTGCATAGTTGTTCTTAGTTGCGTTCCTGGTGATTTCCTCGTTTCCTGCTTTTGACTCCGGTCTGCTTCCGACTCCGCTTCAGCCTGCTGCCTGCCTCTGACTCCGGTTTGCCTCTGACTCCGCTTCAGCCTGCTGCCTGCCTCTGACTCCGCTTCAGCCTGCTGCCTGCCTCCGACTCCGGTTTGCCTCTGACTCCGCTTCAGCCTGCTGCCTGCCTCTGACTCCGGTTTGCCTCTGACTCCGCTTCAGCCTGCTGCCTGCCTCTGACTCCGCTTCAGCCTGCTGCCTGCCTCTGACTCCGGTTTGCCTCTGACTCCGCTTCTGCCTGCTGCCTGCCTCTGACTCCGGTTTGCCTCTGACTCCGCTTCAGCCTGCTGCCTGCCTCTGACTCCGGTTTGCCTCTGACTCCGCTTCAGCCTGCTGCCTGCCTCTGACTCCGCTTCAGCCTGCTGCCTGCCTCCGACTCCGGTTTGCCTCTAACTCCGCTTCTGCCTGCTGCCTGCCTCCGACTCCGGTTTGCCTCTGACTCCGCTTCAGCCTGTAGCCAGCCTCTGACCCCGGCCTGCTTCTGCTTCAGCCTACAGCTTGCTTCAGCTTCCGGTTTGCTACAGACTCCATTGCCGCCCGCTGCCCTGCCTTCAGCCGGCCCTCGGCCCTGTACAGCCGGTTCCCTGCTTCCCGGGTACCTTGGACTTCCTTTCCCTCCTGTTTGCTCTGGTCCCGGTCTAGCCTTTCTCAGTCCCTGGACTTTCTGCCTGTATTTCCAAGTCCCAAGGACCCAGTGCCCTACGGGCTCCTCCCGGGGGGCTCCTGGTTCCCGGGTGAACACCTCCTGCCTGTGGCTTCGCCCCCCGGCCTACCCTGTCACCCTAGGTAGGCCAGCCCAAGGGTCCACTATCTCGCCAGCAGTGTCCAACTGCAACACTTATGCACCTCTTGTTAATAATACCTCTACGTATGCAACCATGTGGTCGGTTAGCTTTCCCAGTTGCTTTATTACATTGGCTGGCTACTTTGAGGCCATCTGAAATGATTATTCCTAGATCCCTTTCTTGCATGACAGTTTTAGTCTTTTCCTTGTAATTAATACTTGGCTCAGAGAGTTTTGTGATCCAAGTGCATGATTTCACACTTTTTCCCAAACCCCTGAGCATTCTTCCAATCTTTTGAAGTCCCTTCCAATTTGTCTATTCTGTTCCTGATCTTAGCCTCATCTGCCCACAAGCATATCTTTCCGTCAAGTCCTCAGCAATGGCAGTCATGCCAATTTACAGCCCTCTGGCCCACTCTCATACATTCCAGCTTGCTTACAAATCTTTTATGCAGAAAAATGTCAAAAGCCTTTCTAAAGTCAGATAGGCGATCTGATCCACCACTTTTGTCTGGCATGATCTTCCCCTTGGGAAAACCTTCTTGCCCAGTGTCCTGTTCAAGTGCTGCACAATCTTTTTCTTTAGAAGTGTTTACTTACTGCATATGGAGCACTGTACAGATACACATAAGTGTGAGCTTGAGTTTACTAAAATTTGGAGCTTGCTTTCGTCACAAGCGCAAGGTGTTCGAAGCGGATAACAATAATTAAAACATATATAATGTTTACAAAGCCGCAGTATTATCCGCTTTGCATGTAGCCAGGGCCCGGTATTATCCGCTTTGCATGTAGCCAGGGTCCGGTGCCTGGAGGTTGCCCCAGTCATGTGACTGGGGCATGGTCAGGTTGGCGCCATTTTGAGAAATGGGGCCGACTGGGGCTAGAGGACACCCTGGGCCCTTCCACATGCTGTTCATCGGCTTTTTTAGATAATGGGGTGAGGGAGGTGGGTTCAGGGAAGGCCACACTTGCTACCAACGAGTAATTGGACGTGGAGGGTCTGGTTGGGGGTTGGGCACCACAAAACACTAACAAGTTGATTTGCACAAACAGTTACATCTGTTTTCTCATTTTGTTTGTTGGGGGGCTGCCTTCAGCGATGGCCCCGGCTTGGGGAGGGGTTTCAGGTTTGAACCCTGCAGTTCTTTGCAATTTTGGCTACTTTTTTTTTGGTGGGGGGGGGGGAGTTGGTTGGTCCTTTAAAGTGATGGTGGACCCCATGCTTTGGGGGTCCACCATCGCATGTAAAGGGACCGTGCCGCATTGTTTTGCCAGCAGTGGTTTTCCGTGAGACAAAACAATGCGGTGATATGGCTGCAATATTTTTTGGGGGGAGGAGCATCGTGTCGCAGATACACCCCCTGCGCTAGTGAGGGCCTTCTTTTACAAAAAAAAAAGCATAGCTTATGGGCGGATTTTAAATGCCCTGCTCGCGTAAATCCGCCCGATTTACGCGAGCAGGGCCCTTGCGTGCCGGCGCGCCTATTTGGCATAGGCCGCCGGCGCGCGCAGAGCCCCAGGACACGCGTAAGTCCCGGGGTTTTTTTAAGGGGGCATGTCGGGGGCGGGGCCGAATGATGTGGCGTTTCGGGGGCGGGACGCGGCATTTTGGGGGCGGGACTGGGGGCATGGCGCCAGCCCGGGGGCGTGGTTGAGGCCTCCGGACCAGCCCCCGGGTTGGATGACGGCGCGCCAGCAGTCTGCTGGCGCGCGTAACTTTACGTCTGCTTCTAGCAGGCGTAAATCGAGGGACAAAGGTAAGGGGGGGGTTTAGATAGGGCCGGGGGGGTGGGTTAGGTAGGGGAAGGGAGGGGAAGGGGAGGGGAAGGGGAGGGGAGGGCGAAAGAAAGTTCCCCCCGAGGCCGCTCCGATTTCGGAGCGGCCTCGGAGGGAACAGAGGCAGGCTGCGCGGCTCGGCGCGCACAGGCTGCCCAAAATCGGCAGCCTTGCGCGCGCCGATCCAGGATTTTATAAGATACGCGCGGCTATGCGCGTATCTTATAAAATCCAGCGTACTTTTGTTTGCGCCTGCTGCGCGAACAAAAGTACGCGATCACGCTCTTTTTTAAATCTACCCCTTAGTGAATACAGGTGTTAGTTAAGTCTGGGATTGGACTGAGGAAGAGCGCTCAATGAGATCTTCTTGGATTTTAGCAAAGATTTTGATACGGTCCCGCATAGGTTGCTTGTGAATAAAATGAGAAGCTTGGGAGTGAGCGCCAAGGTGGTGGCCTGGATTACAAACTGGTTGTTTGACAATGTGCAATGATAAATGGAACCTACTCTGAAGAAAGAAGAGTGTTAAGTGGAGTGCCACAGGGATTGGTGATGGGACCAGTTCTGTTCAATATCTTTGTGAGTGACATTGCAGAAGAGATAGAAGGTAAAGTTTGTCTATCTGCAGATGATACTAAGATCTGCAACAGAGTGGACACGCCTGAAGCAGTAGAGAGAATGACATGTGATTTAAGAAAACTTGAAGATTGGTCAAAGTAATCCAAAAGAGCTGTATGTGATGGGGGGTGGGGTAAAGACTGATGTGCACGGACCAAGAGAGGGATCTTAAGGTGAAAGTGTCTGAGGATCTGTAGATTGTAAAGCAATGTGTCAAGGGGATAGCTAAATCCAGAAAATGCTAGATCACCGAGTGAGGAATAACCAGGAAGAAAAAGGAGGTGATAATACCCTTGTACAGGTTCTTGGTGAGGCCTTACCTGCAGTACTGTGTTCAGTTCTGGAGCCTGTATCTCAAAAGGGACAGAGACAGGATGGAGGCGGTCCAAAGAAGGGTGACCAAAAGGGTGACCAAAATGGTGAGGAGAGGCTGAAGGATCTAAATATGTATACCTTGGAAGAGAGGAGGTGCAAAGGAGATACAGAAACATAGACACATGGAAACATAGAAATGATGACAGAAAAGGACCAATGGTCCATCCAGTTTGCCCAGCAAGCTTCCCATGGTAGTATCTGCTGTGCCATGAAGGTTACCCCTATGTATCAGTCAGTGCTTCTTGATGTGCTTTGCTTATGGACTTGACTGTAGAAGCAGTCCTGTGTTCTTTCCATTAATGTTGTCCATCAGTATCCCAGACTGTACAAAAATCATGGCTTGTGTTGGTTGTCTCTGAATCTAAATTCCTCTTTCCTTTATCCCCCATCCCCATCCTTTGAAGCAGAGAGCAATGTTGCAGTTGCCTCAAAAGCATCAAGGCTTATTATTTAAGGGTAGTAATCCCATGCCTTCTGTAAAGGGTAATAACTGCTGCTCTAAGCAAGTTACCCCCATGCTTATTAGTTCCCCAGACTGTAAACGTCGGGGCCCTCATTGGATGCTTTCTGAATCCAATTCCCCTTTTCCTCTGCCATTGAAGCAGAGAGCAATGTTGGAGTTGTATCAAAAGTATCAATGCTTAGGTAACCGCCATACCAACAAGTTTCCCCCATTCATGCTTTCTTCCTTTCCTTTAGGACTTAGCCATAGAAGCTGTCCTGTGCTTTTTCTCTTTTGTCTGCATATCAGTATCCCAAACCATGGAAGTTGGGGCCCTCAGTTGTCATCTGAATCCAATTCCTCTTATCCCCCTGCCGTCTAAGCGGGGAGCAATGTTGTAGTTGCATTAAAAGCATCAAAGTTTATTGGTTAAGGATAATAATCTCCATGCCTTGTGCTAAGGATAGTAACTGCTGTACTAGCAAGTTACCCCCCTGCACGCTTATCTTATTTCCGTCCTCAAGCCTTTAGAGATCCACAGTGTTTATCCCATGCCCCTTTGAATTCTTTGACTGTTTTCATCTTCACCACCTCCTCTGAAAGGGCATTCCAGGCCTCCACCACCCTCTCTGTGAAGAAATATTTCTTCAGGTTGGTTCTGAGTCATCCCCCCTGGAGTTTCATTTCATGACCCCTAGTTCTATTGTTTTCTTTCCAATAGAAAAGATTCAAAGTCCTTACATCATTGAAACCTTTAAGGTTTCTGAAGGTCTGATTCATATCGCCCCTGCACCTCTGCTCCTCCAGGATGTCCATATTCAGATCCTTCAGCCTCTCCTCATAGTTCTTCTGATACAGACCCCACATCATTTTCCTTGCCCTTCTCTGGACCGCCTCCATCCCTTCTCTATCCTTTTTGAGATACTGAGTCCACAACTGAACACAGTACTCCAGGTGAGACCTCACCAAGGACCTGTACAGGGGGATCATCACTTCCTTTCTCTTACTAGTTATTCCTCTCTCTATGCAGCCCAGCATTCTTCTGGCTTTATCTATCACCTTGTACAGTGCTTCGCCATCTTCAGATCCGCAGACACTCTCACCCAAGACCTTCAGATACCTTTTCCATTGGAAAGAAATCAGTAGAACTAGGGGTCACAAAATGAAACTTCAAGGGGGACAACTCAGAGCCAAAGTCAGGAAGTATTTCTTCACGGAGAGGGTGGTGGATGCCTGGAATGCCCTTCCGGAGGAAGTGGTGAAGATGAAAACAGTCAAAAATTCAAAGGGGCATGGGATAAACACTGTGGCTCCCTAAAGGCTAGAGGATGGAAAATGAAGAAAAGGTGCAAGGAGTAACTTGCTGGTGCAGTGGTTACTCCCTTAACAGAATGCATGGGGATTACTATCCTTAACCAATTAGCCTTGATGATTTTGATGTAACTGCAACCTTGCTTTCTGCTTCAATGGCAGGGGAGAAAGGGGAATTGGATTCAAACAGCAACCAACGAGGGCTCTGACTTTTATGATCTGTGGAACTGATAAGCATGGTGGAAGCCTGCATGGAGTGGCAATTGCTTACCCTTAACAGAAAATATGGGATTACTAACCTTAACCAAATAAGCCTTGATGCTTTTGACGCAACTGTAACATCGCTCTCCACTTTGATGGCATCGGGGGAGTGTGGAAGAGGAATTGGATTCAGATGACTACCAACATGAGCCCTGACTTTTACGGTCTGAGGTACTGATATACAGAAATAAGGGAAAAAACTTCTGTGGAGAAGTCCATATGCAAAGCACGTCAAGCGACACTGTCTGAATTTTCAAGAAGGCTCATCACCCAGTAAAAATGTTGCTAGCAATCATTTTTATATGGTTTATCATAAGGCTTGGGGGATAACTGCACAGAATGACAGTTGCTACCCTGAAGAGAAACATGGGGGTAACCTGCACGGCACGGCATGTTACCGCCATAGGAAGCATGCTGGGCAGAATGGATGAACCATTTGGTCTTTTTCTGCCATCATTACTACTGTATGTTACTATGCCAGCTATTCAATTGCCCTAGTTATCTGGACGAACTTATCCAGCTAACTTTAAAATGGATAAGTATATTCAGCGATGCGGCTGTGCCATTGAATATGTCAGCTAAATTTACTGATTAAATGTATCCAGTTAACTTAGGTAGCCGGATAGCATCTCAATATCGGGCCCACGACGTTTAGCTGATAACAGCACCAGTGGGTATCAGGCTCTGTAAAGAGCCAAATAGAATTACGAGTCTAGGGAACGAACATCTTTATTCAATCTAATAAATGATATTTAACTATGTCACCACATCACTATCCCCAGCTGCCAGATGTCCCAATATAGTTTTGGACTTGGGTTGCCTTCTTAATTGCCACATGGTAAAGCTAAATATTTGATCGCTGTGCCTGACAATAAAATTTCTTTCTTGGAAACTATCCGCACCATGCAAAAGCCCTCGATGTGAAAATATGCAAGTCGGTGCGGGGCGAACAAGTACGTTTCATTTTGTTTTAAAAACAAGAATGTCACCGAAAGAAGGCTGAACTGTAATTTCCGAACAAATGGAAACCATAAAACGTTTTGGAAGGAGTCACTCTAACTTTTTTTTTTTTCTTTTTGTCTTTTCTCTTGTTTTTCATTTAAACTTATCCACAGCAACAATAGCAAGATGTCTTTTATCGTGCCAAACGCAATATGCCTAATGCATTTCCACGGTTGTAAGTGCCTCGTAAACAAGCCAGCTGCATGTGCAGTATAGCGCGCGTGCTGAGCCTGCCATTGACTGGGAGAAAGGCCCTGGCAGGGGGGGTGTCGGGGGGGGGGGGGGTGGTGCGACAGTGCACGCCTACAATGTGCTCCGAGATGCAGAACCCAGCAATCTGGCTTGGCACGCTGAAATTATTTCAGCGCCGAATTACCGCTTTGAAAATGAGCAGCGTTTTTTGTTTTTTTTTTTGCCGAGATCTCATGGTCTGATATTAATAAATTTGCAAAATGGAAACCCGATGGAATAGATAACTTTCCATTGGCTTGCATCCCCCCTGGGGAACGCGAGCCTCGGCTGCTTGCTTTAATTAAATGACCACACTTTCCATATTGATTAAATGCCTGAATAATGAAGACTTACAGGACTACATTTTAATGCACCATCCGTGGATATGAGAGGGGGGGGGGGGAACATATGATTTTACTTTATATCAACTTCTTTAGTAGCAAATGTTTCTCTTCCTGTTTTTTTACATATCAGATGAAAGCTGCAAGGCAGCACAGTGCCAAATGTGTGTTCAGCAAGACTGCTTAATGGGTGGGAGCAAAGATCTCTGACGAACACGTGTTAAGTTATTGGGAAAAAAAAATGAAATGAGCTAGTCTCTTCCAGGCACATACCAACAGAAGGAGGTTCATGGGTAGATCCTAAGCGATGCCCTCAGCTTCCAGTGCCCAAGGTCGATGAGAGAATGTTCGAAGGGCGCACATAACAGACATTTGTTTTGTGTCATATTTCGGTTTTTTTTGTCATTCTGTTCAATCGTTTCTTTAATTTCCATTCAAGTCTACGGGATCAGCAATGCATTCTGGAACCAATATTCAGATCCTATCCATTTATCTAAGTTAGCCGGATGGACTTGGATGGGATATTCAGCATCACGGCCATGAGCAGGTCTAACTTAGGCCAGGATTCATCAGTCCGTGGGGGAATGATGAAGCTCGCGCTAAAGGGGGCGGGGGCGAAGGAGGGTGCGGGCACCTCGGCGGTGCGATTTCGCCTGCCGCGGTGCGGCCGGCTGCAGGCTATCGTGGGCATAGCGCCACCGTAGAAGGTGGTGCTATTCCCCGCGCTACTGCCAGCTATAATGTTCGAAACATTATCCCCGGCAGCAGTGCCCCGCCGACTCCGCCCTAGCTCCGCCCTGACTCCTCCCCCTAATGTTACTGTTGCCACAGTGAAAAGGCCCTTTTCGCGTGCGATGGGGCCTTATCGTGTGCGTTCGGCTGTTTTTATTTTACATGGTAATTGTATTTGGTAGGAGTAACGTGCTACATTTTTTTATAGAGAAGGAATCTAATTCAAAGCAAGAGTCAATAAGGTGGGTAACTAGGAAGATATAGGTAGAGTAATTGTAGTGTTTGAAGATCATTGCCAGACACATATAAAATACATCTATAGACTAAAAGTACTTTAGGTCAGCTTTACATCCCTGCTCCCTTAGAAATTTTAACTCGATAATAAATCAACAAAATTATGATGCAGGAAGTAGCCCAGCAGCAAAAGGGAGGCTTTCCTTTCTTTTGCACCGAGTGCCACCACATGTACGATTATCTCCCAGCTGGCAAGAGGTCATATGTGTGCACTAAGGGGTAGATTTTATAAGAAGCGCACGGGCGTACTTTTGTTCTCACAACCCCGCGCAAACAAGGGTACGCCGGATTTTAATAGATACGCGCGTAGCCGCGCGAATCTTATAAAATCCGGAGTCGGCACACGCAAGGGGGTGAACATTTGTGCACCTTGCACCCGCCGAGCCCTGCGCGCGCTGCTCGTTCCCTTCGAGGCCGCTCCAAAATCGGAGCAGCCTCGGAGGGAATTTTTTTTTTGTACCCCCCTACCTTTCCCTCCCTTCCCCTTACTAACCCACCCCCCCCAGCCCTAACTAAATCGCCCCCTACCTTTATTTTAAAAGTTACGCCTGCGCCAGCCAGCTGCCGGCGTGCCATTCCGCGGCCTGGGAGCAGTTTCGGAGGCCTCGGCCACGCCCCCAGAACGCCCCTGACATGCCCCCCAAGCAAAGCCCCGGGACTTACGTGCTTCCCGGGGCTTTGCGCGCGCTGGCAGCCTATGCAACGTAGGCTTGGCACGCACAGGGGGAGCTTGGGGCAGATTTTCGGGGGGTACGCGCATATCTTATGTGCATACCCCTTTGAAAATCTGCCCCACAGTGCAAAGAGCTCCAAGCCCTCAGAGAACGAGTCCGATCTCTGGAGGCTAGAGTGGCAGACCTGGAGGAGCTGAGGCAGACAGAGAGGTATATAGAGGAGACCTTCAGGGACATAGTATAGAAGTCCCACCTCCAACCTTGGAGTAGAAAGATCACCTGGAAGGAGAGCATCAGCTTGATGAGGCAGGACCCTAGGACCTGCCCTCAAGGTGATGTAGTATCCTCTCGCATCGAGGATAGGTCTCCAGGGGCACGTGCCCAGGAGGGACAGGTTAGGATGACTGTTATAGTTGGTGATTCAATTCTTAGGAAGGTTGATAGCAGGGTGGTTGGTGGACGTGAGGATTGCTTGATAATTTGCCTGCCTGGTGCGAAGGTGTTGGACCTCATGCATCACATAGATAGGATTTTAGATGGTGCTGGGGAGGAGCCGGCTGTCTTGATACATGTGAGTACCAATGACATAGTAAAGTGCAGGAGGGAGGTTTTTGAAGCCAAGTTTCGGGTTTTAGGTAGAAAGCAGAAATCCAGAACCACCAGGGTAGCATTCTCAGAAATGCTCCCTGTTCCACGTGCAGGACTCCAGAGGCAGGCAGAGCTCCAGAGTCTCATAGAAACATAGAAACATAGAAATGACGGCAGAAGAAGACCAGTGGCCCATCCAGTCTGCCCAGCAAGCTACGCAGTTTATCCATTTCCCCCCCCCCCCCCTTTTTTCTCCCTCCCACTCGTCTCTATTGGCTTCCAGCACCCTCCGGCCCCAATTCCCTTCCACCCCTCCACCAATGCAGTCTCAATGCATGGTTGAGAAGATGGGGCAGGGAAGATGGTCTTAAATTTGCTAGGAACTGGGCTTCATTTTGGGTCAGGGGGAGCCTTTTCCAAAAGGATGGGCTCCACCTTAACCAAAGTAGAACCAGGCTTCTGGCACTAACCTTTAAAAAGAAGATAGCACAGTTTTTAAACTAGATGAGGAAATGTGGAAAAGAGGATTTGCATTCAGGCAACAACCAACAAGGAAGCACAGTCTCGGTAAACAAATAAGCGTGGGAGTAGCTTGCTTGTTGCTACAGTTACTACCCTGAACCAATTAAGCCTGTTACTTCACTTGGAAAGCAAATCCAGTGCAGCTCAATGCTTCAACGGCAGGGGGGAATGAAGAAATAGGATTTACATCCAGACAACATCTAACAAGGCATTGATCTGAGCAGAATGAGTATACAAACATTGGGGTAACTTGCGCGATACAACGGTTACTACCCTCAAATATTAAGCCTTATACTTCACTTTGATGCAGCTCCAACACTGCTCTCTGCATCTATGGTGGGGGTGGAAGGAAATTAGAATAAAAAAGTTACCAATAAGGGCCCTGAACTCAGCGGTCGGAGTAACAGATAAGTATGAGAAAATAAGTGTGAGAGCTTGCTGGGCAGACTGGATGGGCCTATTGGTCTTCTTCTGCTGTCATTTCTATGTGTTACGATCCCCCCTGTTGCTGCGCTACAGGAGGTATCTTACCTTTCCTCCGGAGGCCGCTCCGAAGCCAGGGCCTCGCCTGTGCACCATCCAGGATTTGCTCCAGGGCCTGGGAGGCCTAGCTGTTCCTGAGGCCTGCCTGTGGCTTGCATGGCTGTGTTTGGACTTCCTGTTTCTATTTAAGGCTTGGGGAGAAGGAAGTGGGAGTGGCCAAAGACCGCTCCACCCCCAGAAAAAGACAAACAAAGGAAGGTTAACAAAACAAAGGACAATAACAAAATGAAGAAATGACGGTTCCCAGGCACTTCCGAAAGAAGGTGCCTGAGACAAAAAACAAACAGTAAAGGAGGGAAGGGGGACCATAAACAACTAGAGAGGAGGCAGGAGTCGACCTAAGACCACTCCACCCCCAAAAGAAACAACAACAAAAAAAGAAAGGATGGACTTCCTGTTTGGCCACGCCCTTCTCCTTAGGGGCCGGCCCGCAGCTCTCTACCTCAGTTATAGGGCCAGCAAGGGGCGGTCCTGGCAAACTCCTCCCAGGGAGTTGCCTACATCCTGCAGTATAAAAGGACTCTCATTTCACTTGCTACTTGCCTTCGGATTAGCTTTACACATTGCTGTGTCCTGTCTGCTGATCCAGGTCCTCTGTGGTCTGCTTTGCTTTGATGGCTCCTTATCCTGACCTTGCCTTGATGTTTGTTCCTGAAGTTGCCTGATGTCTATACCCGATCCAGTTCCTGATCCAGTTCCGGTTGTTCTGCCCTACGTCTTCATCTGGCTCCTGAGCCTTCTGGCCTGTTGGGCCCTGGAGTGGCCAACAGGTGGGACTCGTCCCTGTGCTCTGGAGCTTCCCTTCCTGCCAGCCGTTGGGGCTTCGGATGTCATTGCTCCCGGCTTCGGAATTCCTTCTTGACTGGATCTTTCCTGCGCTCTTCCAATCTCAGCGTGGTCCGCGACCAGCCTTCCTGGGCTGTGTAGGGCGCGTATGGGACAGGGTGGTCCGCGACTCAGTCCCGCGGGTGGGCTGAGTAGGGCGCCCTGAAGGACAGTGCCCATGTCTCCTTCCAGCCCTCATCTCTGATGTCTCCGCATCAGCCCTTGCCTCTGATGTCTCTGCACCAGCCCTTGCCTCTGATGTCTCTGCACCAGCCCTGTCTACGATGTCTGCACTAGCCTTCGTCTAAGATGTCTTCCGTGTACTAAGGACTCTGTCTGCCCTCGTCCTCTGTTCGGCCTGCCGCCCTTTGCCGTTACCCAGCGGCAGGTCCGAAAGGGCTTGGAACAGTCGGAGGACCGTTCATCAACCAACATTGTGTTGCTGGTTGTCATGGGCATGCAGGTCCAGCTGAGGGTCAGACTCCGCTCCTTAACCCCTGCTTCAGTACACGCCTGGCTCACCATGCCAGCACCGGCTCACCTCCCATGGTGTGGCTGGGGCTCCTCCCTAGCTCTCGCCGTGGCCCAAGGGCTCACACCACCTGCTTTAGAAACGGCCGTGCTCCTCGCACCTACGATATGTACCCGAGGACGCCCAGACCCTCGGCCCGTCAGCGGCGTGGCGGACGCGCTCGTAACACTATGTTTCTATGTTTCTATGATGGAGGAAATCTGACAGTCGCTCAGAAGCACATGGTTTGGAATTATGTATCTTTGAAGAATACTAAGAGAACAGGAAAATGAGGCATCCCAGTAGAGAGGTTGCAATAAATGCCAGGCATCTTAAGTATAGTTCAGAAAGATTCCAAATTACCCCTGTCAACTGATGAGCAGATTGTTAATACAAACAAAAAATATATTTTGAAATGTCTGTATACAAATGCTAGAAGTCTAAAGAAAAGATGGGAGAGGTAGAGTGTGTAGCACTGGATGAAGAGGTAGATATAATGGTTGTCTCAGAGACCTGGTGGAAGGAGGATAACCAATGGGACACTGTCATACTGTTACAGCATTTGACTTTCAAAAAGGTGACTATGATAAAATGAGAAAAATGGTTAGGAAACAATTGAAAGGAACAACTGCAAAGGTTAAGAGTTTAGCTCAGGCATGGATGTTTTTAAAAATGCCATCTTGGAAGCCCAGACCAGATGTATTCCATGCTAGGAAGGAAGGCTAAATGACTACTGCAGGTTTAAAAGGTGAGGTAAGAGATGCTATAATATCTAAAATAACATCTTTCAAGAAATGGAAAAGGGATCCAAATATTAGAAAACAGGAAACAGCATAAACACTGGCAAGTCATATACAAAGAACTGATAAGGAAGACAAAAAAAGAATTTGAAAAGAAGCTTGCAGTGGAAGCAAAAACTCACAGTGCTGCAGCTAGGCAAATTAGTGGCAGGCATGGCCGTGATTACTGATCCTGGGGGGCTCCCACTATCAGCTGTGACAATATCTGGAAATCAATTAAACCTATTGATCAGATGCTCCAAGATAGACCAAAGTGGAAGGGGACAGCGCCTTTCCTTACTAGCTATCCCTGGGCTAGTGACGTGTCCTGTAGCGAACATGGTATCCTACTTAGCAGTGCATCCAAAAGAGGGTCTACTGTTCTTGGTACATGACACTTTGCATCCCCTGAGACGATTCCTGTTCTGTGCTGCGTTTAAGCATGCGTTACAAGCGATAGGCCTGCAACCTGATCATTACGGTACTTACTCATTCTGTATAGGTGTGGCTAGCTGTGCAGCAGTGTCTGGGGTTCCAGTGCTTGTTATTCAGCAGCTGGGGAAATGGCATTCTACAGTATATGTCTCATACATCAGGCACGAGGATGGTACCTCGAGAGGCATTACTCATGGCATGCACTAACATTCCATGGATTCTCATCCTGCCAGGAGTACCCATAAAGGTGGATTGACAGATGGTTTGGTTCCTAGGTCATTCCATCATTCGAAGGGCCCAGAGGCTGGCACAGCTGGTGGGTTTAGGGTCTCCGGAAGGTCAACCATGATGGAGCGGTGGTTGGGCATGTCAGGGATGCACTGGGTTGAATTGGTTCCATTTCTAAGGTTCCAGCTTGCGAGTTTATGCACTCTGGTACATCACCCTGCAGTTCTGGTTATTCACCTTGGAGGGAATGATGTTGGAAAATACAACACATGTCGCCAGCTCCTGAAGACAATGATCTGCAACATCACCCTTATATCATCATGGATGCCGCAGACTGCAATCATATAGTCAGAGAGCATCCTGCGAATCAAGTTCATTGACTCGAAGCTGTGGACCAGGGGGGATGGCTAGGGTCAATGGTTAAGTGGATAAAGCGGTTACTATGTTAGCAGGATGCCATGTACGACATGGCTGGGTGATCTGTGACTGTGTCGAGCTGTATGAAGGGGATGAGGTACATTTATCTCGCATGGAGTCGTTGTTAACTTAGTTTCACTCGTTCATAGGCGGCAGCTTTATCACAGGTCTTTGGGGGTGGGCCTCATCTCAGGGCTACCTTAGGGGTGCCTCGTGATGAGAACCACCTATAGTGGGTGTCTGAGCTTTGGATAAAATTAAAGGGGAGGGGGGCGGGTCCTGCTGGCTCGGGGTGGCGGGATGTCATCTCCCAAGCCCAGCTATAGCCTGGTACAAGGCCTTGTGATCCATGGCAGGCCTTGGCGATGAAGCCCTCAGGGTGCATTGTTGGATACCCCTGGTGATCAGCTCCTGGATGTAGAGCTGGCGCAGGACCCCGGCAAGTGGATGGGGAGGGGGTGAGAGGGATGAGTTAGGAGGCTCAGCACCTGGCCCTGTTTGTAATTTGTATTAATAAAGCTGCGGCCATATTTGTTACAAATCGATAATGATATAACGATCCCTGTGTGTTTTTGATGGGATTGGATTGGGATGTGTCCCCCACCAGCTTCTGCTAGGGGGCGGGGGTATGGGGGCGGCTGGTGGGATGCAGGTGCCCTTGTTGCTTCATTCCCGAGCTCAGCTTCTCCCCTAGATCTCCCTCTCCCTAGACAATCGTGTCGTAGTGCATACTTGCTTCCCCACTGATATTTACATCTCCTCAGTAAAGTCCTTAAGAACTGCAGCCAGATATTTCTGGTCTAAGCAGAAGGTGAGTGAACGTAAGATGTACTGCCATTTGAGATAGATTTATATGAAATGTTTTAAGGTAAGTGAATTAAGAATGATGGGCACGAAAGATGTGCGAATGGATAGTGGCTACAGTTGGAGCCTTGATGATTGGTGTTACTGCTCACAGCATTCAGACCTGTGCGCTAAGTCCATCCCTTTTTATGTCTAGATTATCTGAATACAGGTGATACATAAACCAGCAAAGTCTGGATAGTCTGAAGAAAGACTGTCTTTAAACCAAACGAAGCAATAAGTGCTGAAAACAGAATATTATGAAGCATGAAATGGAATACTGAATGCCCAACATAAGGCGCAATGCCTACATAAAACCTTGGTTAGATTTTACTTTGCGTAATGGCTAGCCTAATTGTGCCCAGTTTTGCAAGTTATACCCCCGAAAGGATATAGGCCGCGTGGAGGTGTTTCAGAGAAGGGCTGCCAAAATGGTGCAGGGTATGCAAAAGGAGGGTCATTTTATAATATTGTGGGTAACTTATGCGGCAGCTAATTTTCAAAGTGAGATTGTGCACAGACATTCGCTTTGAAAATGACATGAGCGTATGCACACAGACTCACGCAAAGTTACACGTGCTCTTTGCAGTGCAGAACTCGGGAGTTTACATGCAGACTTTTTAAAATCAAAAGTTTGGGGGTGAATTTTCAAAACGTTACCTGCATAAAAATTAGCATATACCCCGTGTAAGTAGCCTCTGCTCGTGCGTTCTGCATTTTATAGCAGGAAAAGATACACGTGTATTTTCACTTTTGTGCAGACATCTACATGCATAAAAAAGCAGCAGCTACGGTATGAGACTTTAAGGCAGGAGGCTCTGGTGCGACATCAGAAAATATTTCTTCTTGGGTAGGGTGGTGGATGCTTGGAGCAGTCCAATGGTGGAGCTGATGGAGGCAAAAACAGTTAATAGAATTCAAGAATCTTATGCTCTTCATCTGCCATCATATTCAATGCTTCCGGGTCTGTATCGCCATAGAAAAAAGAATTTATTGTTTTAGAAGTAGGAATACAGTAGAAGAATAGGGAACCTGTATTGGAACTAGTATGTAATAAAGGAATTGGTTAAGGACCACAGAGCAGGCTTGTCTTTCAAAGTTTATCTTGGTGCACATCTTTTTTTTTGGGTCGGAGACCTACCCGTGCAGATTGTACCTCAGCCAAGGACATCCAGCTTTGTGCACCACCAAGCTGGGCGCTTTTTGTTCTTTAGCAAATAGAGCTGTGATTGTTAGTGCTCGTGTCTTGCTGTGGGGATACCTTATTTAGGACTGTGTTAATGGATTCAGAAGAAAGCTACATCAATGAACTGCATTTGTGTTATGCTCCAGCAAGTAATGAAAAGCGAAAGACCAGCACACTGAAATCTCAGCACGTACAATGTACTGAGGGGTCAGCAAGCCAGACTGTGTTGGGAATTGAGTTCTTAAGCCCAGTCTTCTCTGTTGCCCTCCTCTTTTATCCACTTCTGTTTAGTTTTTTTTATAAATTGCACTAAAAGCTTAGGAGAGAACACCATAACAGAGGAAAACACGTGTAATGTCCATATCAAAAACTCAAATAGAACAGCTCAGGAGTCTGAGATAGACAAACTACCTTTCCTCTTTTTCCTCATAGTGAAGCTGAATCTTTAGAAATGCAGTAGTGGAAAAAAGTTGACAAAGGAGAATGCCCCTTTGGTGGACTACTGAGTACAGCAAATTTAAAGGTCCCGGTTCCTACCAATGATGTCACAAGGAGCTGTCCAACATCTGCCTGATCTTCCCGGCAGCCAAAACAGGAATGCTATTGTAATGGTTTGTGGGTATGTGGGCCCTTGGCCTGAGGTGAGCATTGTTACTACCTGTGGGGTGGGACCCCACAGGTCTACACCGTTGGGAGGCGAGGTCTGGCTCAGCAGAGAACTCTGGGAGAGACTGTGGTGCGGTCCCGAGGAGCGGGGCAAGAGACACAGCAAGAAGGGATTCCCACAGTGCGTGGAACAGGCTGCAGATCAGTATCTGGGCAGAGACCTCCGGAGGAGAGGGCGCTAGGCAGGCCCGCGGAGAGGGGAGCTCGACATAGGACGTGCAGGAGGAATTCCGGAGAGGCAACCCTGAGGGGCGGAGCTGCACAATAAAAGAGGTACTGGTACAATGATGTAGACCAACCCGTGGAGCGGGGAAGCCCGAGTTAGGTTTCCAGCTGATGACGTAGGGCTGCCCAAGGAACGGGAGGCACCAGTAGAGCCTGGTAGCAGAATCAAGGGTACTGCCCCGCGGATCAGGGAAGCACCGGTTGTCCCAAGCGTAATTGTAGGCATTACCCCGAGGAGCAGGGAAGCGCAGACACAGGAGAGAACGTAGGCACTTCCCCGAGGAGCGGGGAAACACAGAGGTAGAACTCACAAGTGGTGACGTTGTTCCCAGAGGCGTCCCCGAGGAGCGGGGAGTCAGCAGGATAAGACTTACTGGAAGGTGCAGGGCTAGCCCGAGGAGTGGGGAAGCCAAGGGACCAGGTCCCCATAGAGTGCGCACACTGGTCCCTGAGGAGAGGGTACCAGGCAGGGTCCAGAGTCCAAGGAGATCCGATAGTGTCACCACAGGAATGGCAGAGACAGGAGCTCGTAGAGTAGTAATGTAAGTCGGCTAGCTGAGGGCGGTGTTGGAGCTGTGACATCATCAATCTGGGACGCCCCTGAGTTTCCCACCGAAGGGGCTTTAAAAGAGGGTCTAGTGGCGCGTGCGCATCTAGCAAGGCCCGGATTCGGCATGGAGGATAGTGGCATCCTGACCGTCATGAGGAGCCATAGGGGACGAGGCAGCAGAGACTAGCCCACGCCACGAGCAGGCCCGGAGAAGGAAGCAGGACGGTGCAAGATGTGAATAGACGCGGTTGCAGCCATCTGCGACCGATGGTCATAACGGTACCCCCCTCTTAAGACCCCCCCCCTGGGGGTTTGGGTTTGCGAGGATGCTTGTCATGGAATTGCCAAATGAGATCCTTGTCCAGGATGTTGGCCAGAGGCTCCCAGCTGTTCTCCTGAGGCCCAAAGCCCTCCCATGAGAGAAGATATTACCATCTTCTTCCACATTTTCTAATGTCCAGGACATCTCGGACTTGATAGGTGACATCAGCTTCTGAGGATAGCAGTTGGGTGCCTGGTGTTTTTTTAGAAAATCCTGAGAGGACCAAAGGTTTTAATAGAGAAACGTGGAAGGCGTTGTGTATCTTGAGCGAAGAAGGCAGCTGGAGTCGGTAGGTAAAAGGGCCCAGATGGCAGAGCACAGGAAATGGGCCAATATATCTGGGGGCGAAGCGAGCAGAAGGCAGCTTGAGTCAAATGAATTTGGTACAGAGCCATACCTTTTCTCCGGGTTGGAACTGGTGTGCTTCGCAGTGATGTGCTTCAAAGACCTTTTTTGATCTCTGGGCAGCCTGCTGGAGCAGCTGCTGGGTGTTACGCCACAATTGATGCAGTTTTTGAGCAGTCGCTTGAGCTGCTGGAGATGCCACGGGTAGCGGAAACAGAAGTGGTGGCAAAGGCTGGCGTCCATAGACCACCTGGAATGGAGATGAATGGGTGGAGGCAGACTGATGGGAATTTAGTGCGAAGTCCGCCCATGGAAGAAGGTCGGCCCAGTCATCCTGCCACAGGCTCACGTAGGATCGCAAGAATTGCTTTAGGATTCTATTAGTCCTCTCTGTTTGGCCGTTGGCCTGCGGATGGTAGGCCAAGGTGAAATCCAATGAAATATCGAATTTCTTACAGAGGGATTTCAAGAAGCGTGGGGCCATCCAGTGCTCCTACCATGTGACAGGGGCCGGCCAATGGCACGGATACCCTGTCACATAGTAAGGGCAAAGGGGCATCGGCGCCATTTTTTTTTAGAACAGCTGATGCCTGGGAACAGGAAATCTCTCCCCGAGGCCCCCCTGGATCTCTCCTCTCCCCAAGGCCCCCCTGGATCGCTCCCCGAGGCCCCCCTGGACCACCAGGTAATTTTAAAAGGTTTTGGGGGGGGGGTCGGGTGGGGGTTTTTTTTAGCGGCGCGGGCCTCCCTAAAAAAAAAGGGTCGGGAGGGTGGGGGAGGCTAAGGGGGGTCGATTTAAAGGGTCGGGTGGTTTTTTTTTTTATCGGGCCATCGGCGCCATTTTAATTAGTGGCAGCCAAAATGGCACCGATGGCCCGAGAGTGGGAGATCACGCCGGGACCCCCCCCACTGGACCACCAGGTAATTTAACATTTTGGGGGGGTTCGGGAGGGTAAGGAATTGGTTTTAAAGGGTCGGGGTGGGTTTAGGGGTTGTTTTGGTGTGCCGGTTTTCCCGCCCTCCCCCAAATAATTCCCGTGCCATATTTAACGATACAATACAAATGCCCCTGACAATAAATCGGGGGCATTTGTATTGTATCGTGCACTCTAACGATTTAGGATGATTTTAAAATTATCTGACGATAATTTTAATCGTTCAAAAACGATTCACATCCCTATCACAGTGTCCCATTGGTTAACCTCATTTCACCAGATCTCTGAGATGCCAATTCTATCTATCTCGTCATCCAGTGCTATACACAATCTACCTCTCTCATACACATTTTTAGACTTCCAGCATTTGTATACAGACATTTCAAAGTATGGTTTTTGTTTGCATTCACAGCCTGCTCATCAGATGACAGAGGTAATTTGGAATCTTTCTGCTCAGTCTGCTCTTTACATAAAGACTCCTGGGCTACTTTAGCATTTATTACAACCTCTCTCTCAGGATGTCCTAACCTTTCGGTTCAAAGATCCATCATTCTGAGCCATGCGCTTCTGAGCCACTGTCTGCTAACTTAGCTGGACACAATGGGAAATCAGCTAACTTAGCCAGATAACTTTCCTCTGCCCAGATTCATGCTCCAGAAACACCTATTTTTTTAAATACAGATAAATTAGAGCTGGATAATGAGTTATTTGTCTAAAATGTAGCTCGATATAGGTCCCAAATATTCAAAAACCATCATTCAGCAGGATAACTCACAAATTAGACAACTAATTGCCTTTGAATACGACTTCTACATTCAGGCCTGGTTTTCTCTCCCCTCACTCACCCCTCTTCATTTGTCTCCTGTCTTCCCTCTCCTATAACTCACCCCCCCCATCTCCCCTCACCTCACTTTTTTCTGTCATTCATCCCCCTTTCTTCCTTCTGACTTACCATAAGCACTTTGCGCCTCATCTTCCTGCCCCTGCTGGGGCCTGGGAAACCCCACCAACCTCTCTACTACTACTGCTGCTGCTGCTGCCGCCACCTCCATGGTCCTATCCCTTACCCTGCTGCCTGAGACTCCAGCATTGGCGGAAGCAGCAAGCTAGTCCAGCCCCCCCCTGCCCCGGGCGAACGTTGTAATCTGCATGCATGCCCCGATGGTTACCTGGAGCGCCTAACTTTTTTTTTATAATATAGAAAAACAGCTGCAGTGGTATAGCTTCAATAGCAGAAGATAAGTCCATCTGGCTGAGCTACTGTAAACTGGCTGGTGAGGCAGTCATGAGCAAGTACATTCGTGCATGCTGATGTAGGTCTGTTTGGATCACGGAGGCACCGTGTGGTTCTGGCGTTGATATCGGGACGGTATGTTCTGCACCCTGCTACCTTTCCCAAGAGCATGCATGAGGAGAGGCTCCCCGATTCCACCTCTCTACCGTGTCTTTTAAGAGACGGGTAAACCTATGTGGTCCACGGTGCTCCCAGGGGTTGGCAGGTAAGACTGAGGTGGGAGAAAATAATTTAAAAAAAACCTACATTATGCTGTTCCAGGTAGGAACTAGATAGCTATCTAAAAGGCCAGACAATTAAAAAAAACAAAACAAAAAACTTATTTAACTCTTTTTCTGGATGATAAATGATGCTTGATGCAGAAAGTGGACTCTCATTCAGGAAACAGGTAAAGTAAGACAAATTACTGTATACAATCCAACATTACTACAGAAATATATGCTAACACTTTTCTCCCTTTCTCTTTTTTCAAAAGAAAAAAATGTTTTTTCATAGGTAACTTTCTCTCAGTATTCCTTTTTTCTATTTAAGACTGTTTGGGTCATTTTTCAAAATGCTATAAGGCGTTTTCACATGCGTTAAGGGCTTAACGCATGCGAAAAGTGCCATCAACCCATGCGATAGCATCATACCGTATGGTGCGATGCAAATCCGAAAAAGAGGAGGAGTTAGGGGCGGGAGTGGGCTGCGTTTACCATTTTGGGAAGCAGTATCGCATGGCTTTAACTACACCTTTTTCAGTAGCATTAAGCCGCGCTTTATTGCATGGTGTGATGTTTGTGACCATGCTGGTTTTAGTTGTTTTGAAGCTCCCGGAGAGCCAGCTTAGCTATCAGGGCCACTGAGGAGGGGGGGGGGGGGGGGGATAGAGAGAGAGAGAGATAGCTAGGCTGGCTCTCCAGGATCTTAAAACTACTAAACATGGTCCCCCCAGTGGTTGTATGTAGGAAATACCACAATTCTGGCATTTCTCTCAAAGTGCGACATAGCTCTTCGCATAAGTATTAGCGCAAATTGCGATAAAATGCCTATTACCATAAAACACGCCCCTTTTTCTATCGCATGCGATATTTAGGGCACTCTTTCATTTACTGGTACACAAAACTTCTCTGCAACTTTAGAATTGGCTCTAATACACCCAATACTGATTCCAATCCTTAAAAAAAATTCTCTACACAGGAGCCAAATTCTTTATTTTAGGTACTTAGACAGCCGCAATACAAATGCTCTTATAGATCCCACAGAAAGGGTTTACTTTCTCACATGTTGCACACTTTTCTTGATTTACGGGAGTAATGCTTTCCAAAACCCTTACTTAACACTTTTGACTCTAAGATTTTATTCCTTCCAAACCTCTTTTAGGCTCTTCTGCCTCAGGAAATGTATTTCTCTGAAAGACTCTTTCTTCCCAGGCTTTTCCAGATAGTCTTCATACTGTTGCTCTCTGTGATTTCTCTCTCCAAATTCAAGTCTCATGCACCTTCCCAGGCTTGACAGTCTCACTTTGATGATGTCCTTTCACAGCCTGTTTACCCTGCTACTCAGGGGCACACGTTGCCCAGCAAATGCGCTTCTTTCTCACATACTCACTTGGTTCTTTAGCTTCTGCTCCCAGACATCCTCAGCTTTCTTTTGTCTGTTTTCCTTTGCATTCACCGGGTTTCTTTTTCTTTTAGCAGGTCTCAGACCTTGTATTCACATGAGCTGTAGCCGTCTCGTGTCTCTGAAGCTCCGTTTCTTACCTGACTGCATGCCAAGCCCTGTGCTTTTACTCCTCAGGCTGACAGTGTCTCTCTCTACAGGCATGGGGAGCAGCGCGCCTCGGGGAGTGCTTTCAAATGAAATGCCCCATGCTGCGGTTTCCCCCAGAACCCCGAGTCTGCTGCAAAGTAAACGTTTCAGTTTCCTCTAGGGAGCCATCTCACTGTGAGGCCACTTTTAACACTACCAGTCGCCTCGTAGCCCAATGGGAAAGAAGCAATTTATAAATCTCAAAAAAAATTAAATACAATAATGTCCCCTGTAGTCTCATGAAAAAAAACCCAACATACAAATGAGAGCTGCTAAATTTCAGTGGTAGGGGGGAGCTGCTACATCTTCCTCTATTCTCTTGAAGGGTGAATACCCAGCCACTCCCATCCATGTTAAAGCAGAAACAAAGCTTTTGTTAATTTTAATATTTTAGCCTTTTAGCTCCCTGTTACACTATCTTGATATCTGAAGAATTACCCACACAGTAAGATACCCGACCAAATATCTTACAGCAATCCTTCGTGGCCCTGGTTTAAATCATTTCCTGCTCCTCCTTATAGCGGCCGTACAACAATGAAATAGTATGTGATGAATTCATCAGTCACTGGCTGGAACAAACAAATCCATTCCGGTTAAACCGACAGAAGCTGGCATCACTCGCAGGACGCTGCAGCCACTGCTACCTCTGCTGGAAATAATGTACCGCAGAAGCCAAAAAACAAATTCACATAGTAAAAAAAAAATAAATTAAATTAAAATCAAGATGGAAGTCAGGGAATAATTAAAAGGGAGTTGTTGATTTTGTGAATCTAAGAGTAAACCTTGAAAATATTCTTATTGTGGTTAACAAAACAATGATAAACAACTATTTAGTATGTATTTTATATCGTATCTTGCTTTCCTTATTACATTCTGAGAGACCACAAATCACATTTCTTGTGATTATAAAGTCTTAATGTGTTATTCTTTAAGGGCTCTAACCTCGTTACGTGATGGAAAAGAAGATTTGTGCCAACAGGGTGCTTTGACACCACAAAAATTACAAATTTTATTGCATAAAAACAGTAAAAATATGAGAAACAAAATGCAATGGAACAACTGAAAGCTTGTACCATAGAAGTGGAGATGATCTAGTTAGAAAAGTACTTCTATTTGTACCTGCCTGCTCTGTTGTCTGTGGTCTTCTCCCTCTCTCTGCCACTAGGGTCCCTATGTGTCTGCCCCATGCATGCTTGACGTCTGCTGCTGTTTTGTCTCCTACCACCTCCACTAGAATTCTTATCACGACCCTATAGTGCAGAGCTTTCCAAACTTTTCATGTTGGTGACACACTTTTTAGACAAACATAATTTCACGACACGGTAATTCAGTCTACTAGTAAACCAGAGGTTAAAGGTTAAACGAACGAAACATATTTCGACAATTTATGTATGTTTCCTTAAATATATACATAAATAAAATGTTTCACGACACAAGCTATCTTATGAAAACCTTAAATTTATATTAAAAATATATATTCCAAGATTCATGTTATTGTTATAATTTATGAGAAACAATAATAAAACAAATTGTCTGTCCCCCACACACTCATCTCTCTCCTCCCCCCAGCACATGTCTGGCCCCCACACACTCATATCTCTCCCCCTCAAGCACATGTCTGTCCCCCACACTCATGTACCTCGTCTTTTTGATTGGTGCCAGTTAAGTGCTTCACTCCCTTCCATGATCACCAGACACTGCTGCTTGCAGTCAGTACTCCTCATGGCCAGGCCTCATCGGCAGCAGCAGCCAATGCAAGGATGGCTGGGCTCGTTCCACCCACCAAGCCCCCCAAAAAAACGCGATTGACAGCAAAAATCACCCAATAATAAGCAACCCATAAACTGAAAAAAAAAAGTGAATCTCTAGAAAAAAAAAAGCCCAAACTCGCATCAGAGTTGACCGGGCTTGCGCGACACACCTGCACACTGCAGGCGACACACTAACGTGTCCCGACACACAGTTTGGAAAGCTCTGCTATAGTGCTTTCCTTCCCTTCAGCTTCATAGGTTGGCCCCTTGCCCTTGAGCTTTTCATTTTATTGAATATGTAATCTTCTGGTACTTTATTGAAGCCTGCCAGATATTTGAGTATTTGTATCATGTTGCCTCGTTTCTCTTCTTTCTCTAAATAGTAGATCGTTAGCTCCTTCAGTCTTTCTGTATATGGCTTACAGCAGGGGTGGCCAACTCTGGACCTTGAGAGCCACAAACGGGCCAGGTTTTCAGGTTATCCACAGTGAATGTGCATGAGATAGATTTGCCTGCTGTCTCCACTGTAGGCAAATCTATCTCATACATATTAATTGTGGATATCTTGAAAACTTGGCCTATTTGTGGCTCTCGAGGATCAGCATTGGTCATCCCTGGCTAACATTGTAGGTCATGCACTATTTTGGTGGCTCTCTTTTCAACTGGCTCTACCTTGTGCATGTTATTTTGTAGATTTGGTCTCCAGAACTGAACACAGCTATTAAGGAGGAATCTAACTAGAGAAATGTAGAGAGGTAATATTACTTCCCGCTGTCTAGTAGTGACACCTTACTTCTTGTGCCCAAGCATGATATTTTGGTGACTACTAGTTCTTAACCTCCAAAAAATAAATTTGGTCTTTGATTTCTGTATCTCAAATGCATGATTTTGCACATTTTGTATTAAAGCACAGATGCCATATCTTTCATCATTTTTCCAAGTGCTAAAAGTCATCTTTCGTCTCGACCACTCCTTCTGGCATGTTCACTCTTGCAAATGTTCATATCGTCTGTAAACACAATATTCCTTCTAACTCTTCTCCAGTTTCACTTATAAAGACATTGAAGAGGACTGGACTTAGCACTGATCATAGAAACATTGAAACCTGACAGCAGAAAAAGACCGTATGGCCTATCTAGTCTGCCCATCTGCCCAACTAATTTAGCTTTACAATTCCCATCACTCTCTTAGAGATCCCCTGCATTTATCCCATACTTTCTTGAATTTAGATACCATATTTGTATTCACCTCCACTAATCTCGCTGTAAAGAAATATTTCCTAAGAATACTCCTGAGTCTACCCCCTCTCACCCTCATCTCATGCCCTTTCATTCTAGATCTCCTGTCTGTTGAAAGATGCTCAATTCCTGTGGAAACCTTTGAGGTATTTAAATGACTTTATCCTATATCACTTAATTTGGCTTTTCCCTAGGGCAGCTGTTCTCAACCAGTGTGTCGTGACACACCAGTGTGGCCAAGCACCGGCAGGTGTGTCACGCACTCCCACTGATCTGGCTGCTCTTCTCCTCCCCTCCAGCGAGATACTGAGTGCAGATATCCTTGCACTGCTACTGTTGCCATTTGGGCTGTCAGCATGCTCAAGCACGGACGGGAATGGCACCAGTATTAGTGGGAGTTGGCAAATGCAGCATGGCCTTTTCTTCTTCCCACCCCCTCCCATGGTCAAGAAGAGGAAGTGATGCTCAGTGGGCATGCAGGAAGAATAAAGGGCTATGCTGCATTGAAAAGTAGCGGCAGGATCAACCCAAGGAGCTGTGTGAGCCCAGAGAAAAACCACTGATGATCCACAGTGTAAGTCCCCGCAACTGATGTGATTATTTCTTGGGCCATGGGGCTGGAGGAGGAGGCTGCTGCACCTCCCAGTTGTGCTGGGGGGGGGGGGGGGGGAATGAGTGAAATCGAGAGCAAGCCAGCGTGTGTGTAAATGAGAGAGAAAGAGAGAATGTGTGTGATTGAGAGTATGTGTTTAAGTGAGAGAGATCATGTGTATGTAAGTAAGAGAGAGACAGCATGTGTGTGACTGAGAGAGAAATTGATCAGGGAGGTGAGTGGGGTGTATGTAAGAGAGAGAAAGAGACTGTTAGGGAGGTGACTGGTGTTCATGTGAGAGAAAGAGACTGGTCAGGGTGAAAACTGATGTGCATGTGATAGAAAGAGAGATGTCAGGGAAGTGACTGGTATGCATGTATGAGAGATAGAGGCTGGTCAGGAAGGTGATTGTGAGTGTGAGTGAGACTGGTCAGGGAAGTGACTGGGATACAAGTGTGTGTGAGAGAGAGTCTGGTTAAAGAGCAAACTGGTTTGCATGTATGAGAGAGAAACATCAGGGAGGTGACTGGTGTGCATATGAAGAGAGAGACTGGTCAGGGAGTTGACTGTGTGTGTGTGTGTGTGAGAGAGAGAGACTGGTCAGGGAGGTGACTGGTGTGTGTGTGTGAGAAATTGGTGAGGAGGTGGTGTGTGTGTGTGTGTGTGTGTGAGGGAGGTCACTGGTGTGTATATGACTGAGAGACTAGTCAGGAAGGTGACTGTGTGAGGGAGAGAGAGAAACTGGTCAGGGAGGTGACTGTGAGTGTGAGTGAGACTGGTCAGGGAAGTGACTGATATGCATGTGTGTGAGAGAGAGAGACTGGTTTTGGAGTAAACTGATGTGCATGTGTTTGAGAGAGACAGGGAGGTGACTGGAGTGCATGTGAAGAGAGAGACTGGTCAGGGAGGTGTGTGTGAGAGAGAGATTGGTGAGGGAGGTGGTGTGTGTGTGTGTGTGTGTGTAAGGGAGGTAACTGGTGTGTATATGACTGCAAGACTAGTCAGGAAGGTGACTGGGTGAGAGAGGGAGAAACTGATCAGGGAGGTGACTGTATGAGAGACAGAGAGACCGGTCAAGGTGGTGACTGTGAGAGAGAGAGTGGTCAGGGAGCTGACTGCTGTGTGTGCATGAGAAATTGAAAGACTGATCATGGAGCTGACTGCTGTGTGTGTGGTGAGATTGAAAGACTGGTCAGGCAGATAACTGCTGTGTGTGTGAGAGATTGAAAGTCTGGTCAGGGAGATGATTGGTGTGTGAGAGACAGAAACTGGTCATGGGGGTGTGACTAGTATGTATGTGCATACAAGAGACAGAGACTGGTCTTGGGCCCTAAGGAAGAGGACCATGAGGACAGAGCTTCAGCAGCCCCTGCTGCTTCTGGTGTGTGCTCTTGGCCTGCAAGGGAAAGGAGTAGGAGAGTTGCTAGAGAGGACAAGTTCAGGTGGCTTTTAAAGTTGATTTTTCTTGGTTGACTGCCATTTTAGTTATTGGGTAGTATGAGATATGTCTGCTGTTTGAAACATTTTATCAGTCTTTGGAGACATTTTATAGTTTGTAATTATTGGATATTATTCTGATTTTATAACATGCGTGCGCAGGTGCACATTGTTATAAAATCGAGGGTTGGCGCGCGCAAGGGGGTGCATAATTGTGCACCTCGCACGTGCTGACGCCCGTGGCCTTCCCCCCGTTCCCTCCCAGGCCGCTCTCAACCCCCTAACCTAACCTCCTTTCTCCTTCCCCTGACCCTAATCTAGACCCCCCTCCGGACCTTTGGACGCTGTGCCGGGAGCCTCTGACCCCACCCCGCCCCTTTTTCAAAGCCCCGGGACATATGCACATCCCAGGGCTTTATACGCGTCATCGGGCCTTTCATCCATTGGCTTTACGGGCGTAGGCTTTTTAAAATCTACCCCTTTATTAGTATAGTTTTACAATTATTTTATATTTCTTGAGGAATGTATAAATAGAAATGTGTAGACAAAAGCTGAACTGGAAACAGCAAGAAGCCAAACCTGTATGCAGTGCAACAATGGAAAAACACAAATATTAGCTTTATGGTCACTTTATTCTGTATTTGGTGAGGTCTGTCTGTGTTCTGTGTGTGTGACCCAGGTGAGGGTCTTCTGCAAGCTTTTAGTTTCTGTGTAGGGATCTATAGCAGCTTGGCTTGTTCTGTTTTCCTAGTAGGAGGTGTATTGATGCTTAGGGCCTGGTTTAATATTTGTAGTGCTGCCATTTTATAGATAGGGTTGTTACTGTTTGAGGGCGTTCCATAATGCAGGTGTAGCTTTGTGCAGATTAGGTTGTATGCAATATTGCAGATCCTGGGACTATGTTAGGTGCTATATTTCTGTTTCCATTTCTCCAGTTTTGTACTGCTTACAGAGTGGCATTTTTGGGTTTCCATTCCTGTATCTGTCTCCATATTTGTAATTTGTAGTCTTCTATATTTGGTGAAGGTTGGCTTTGAGTGTGTGATAAAGCTGAGGAATTTTACTAGCATGTCGGGATTTGTATCAGTCTTATTTGTTGTGTTTCTTAATAGGATATGCATTGATGGTGAAATGTGGTCTTTTCATAAGAAGGACTATTGCGCCAGTTAGTAGGGAGAGTTTGTGCTACTGTTACTAACATGACACCATAAAATTTTAGCCTTCTGACAGTCATGTGTTCAGTGTGTCACACTTATGAGAACCATCTGTCAGGTGTGTCCTGACAGAAAACAGGTTGAGAACCACTCCTCTAGGGCAGCGATCCTCAACCGGTGTGTGGCGACCCACCAATGTGTCACCAAGCACCAGTTGGTGTGTTGCAGCTTACTTTTTTCCTGCTCCCGCGGGCCAATTGGAAGCCTCCTCCCTTCTTCCTGCTCCCGCGGGCCAATTGGAAGCCGCCTCCCTTCTTCCTGCTCTGTGGGCCAATTGGAAGCCTCCTCCCTTCTTCCTGCCAGTGGGAGTAGGAAGAAGGGAGGAAGCCTCTGATTGGCTGGTGGGGCAGAAAGACGGGGGGCATCTCATAGCCTGGGGCTGGGGTGGTTTGAGGGGGGGGGTGGGAGGAGTGGCAGTGTCCAGTCCCGTGGCGGCGAAGAAGCCCGACCCTGTGGCCGCCACGGTCTGGAAGTGCTGAAATTAAACACAGCGGCGAGCCACAAAGAAAAGAGTCCAACCGCTCCAGGAACTGTGATAGAGTAGGGATTCCCCAAAGTGGCAGTGAGTCGCATGCACGAAGAGGCTGGTTGCTCTGGGGATTCTTCCCCCCCCCCCCCCCAATGCAACAGTGAGCACGGCAGAGCCGCGATTAAAGTAAACATGGCACTCAACCATGCTGATTACAGATGGGGCAATTGGAGCTCCCTGCGGCCATAAAAGCAGGCAGATGGCGGGCCCGCAGGAGTCTAGGGATATCCTGACAGCCAGAAGAAAGGCTTGAGTGCTGTGGCATATTTTTATAAAATAAATGTTTGCTGCTTCAGTGCGGCTGAGAAGGCAGCGGCAGCACTGGGAAATCTGCCACTGCGAAATTAAAGGGGACACAGCATTGGAGCTCTAAGCAAAGTGTGTGTGAGAGACAAAGACTGGGCAGGGAGGTGACTGGGGTGTGTGTGAGAGACAAAGACTGGGCAGGAAGATGATTGGGGGTGTGTGAGAGAGAGAGCTGGGCAGGGAGGTGACTGGGTTGTGTGTGTGCATGAGAGAGAGAGACTGGGCAGGGAGGTGACTGGGGTGTGCGTGAGAGAGAGAGACTGGGCAGGGAGCTGACTGGGGTGTGCATGAGAGAGAGAGACTGGGCAGGGAGGTGAATGGGGTGTGCGTGAGAGACAGAGACTGGGCAGGGAGGTGACTGGGGTGTGCATGAGAGACAGAGACTGGGCAGGGAGGTGACTGGGGTGTGCATGAGAGACAGAGACTGGGCAGGGAGGTGACTGGGGTGTGCATGAGAGAGAGAGACTGGGCAGGGAGGTAACTGTGTTGCACTCGGGGGTGGACCCTTGTCCTGGAGCAGTGGAGAATGGCTCCCTGGTAGGGAACAGGAGGTAACTGCCCCCAGGGGGCGGAGCACTAGAGGAGGCAGAGGCTAGATGAACTTCACCACTGGAAGCCCGAGGTCCCCCCTGGAGGAGCCCTTAGGGACCCAGGCCGCTTGGACATAGGTGGGCCTCTTGGAGAGATGAGAGTCATGTGTGCCCACAGACAGGAGGGGAGCGCGGTCAGGTTCGAGATGAGGTCAGGTGGAGCAAGGAGGACCAGAATAGCATAAGTGATGACAAGGCTAGGAACAGAGCCAGAATCTTGAGACGTGGTCAAGCAGGCAGAGGTCAGAATCCATGGATCAGTCCAAGGAGTGGTCAGCAAAGCAGTGGTCAGGTTCCGGAGGTCAGACGAGGTCACAGGCAGGCCGAGGTCAGAAGGCAGGCAGTAGGCAGACAAGTCAAGGAACAGGCTGAGGTCAGAAGGCAGGCGGCAGGCAGGCAGGTCGAGGAGCAGACTGGAGTCAGGAGGCAGGTGGCAGGCAGGCAGGTCGAGGAGCAGACTGGAGTCAGAAGGCAGGCGGCAGGCAGGTCGAGGAGCAGACTGGAGTCAGAAGGCAGGCGGCAGGTAGGCAGATCGAGGAGCAGACTGGAGTCAGGAGGCAGGCGGCAGGCAGGCAGGTCGAGGAGCAGACCAAAGTCAGTACCAGAGAGACAGTCCGAGGGTACAACCTGGGTAGACGAACAGACGAACAGGGATGCTGGAGAACTAGGATGCAGGAACAAGGCAGGAACAAGACTGGAACAGAAGGATCCTGGAACGAGACTTGGAACAAGACTGGAACAAGGGTCAGACGCAGTGACAATCTAGCAAGACACTAACCAGATTGCCAAGGCAAGGAAGTACAAGCAGGGTCTTCCTTATATCAGGGAATCAATCAGTGCGCGCCACAGAGCTAGGACCCGCCCCTGGCCCTACAAGAGGCCGGGCGGTCCGTGCGTGTAGGCGCGTGGCCAACGCCACCCAGGACGCCGAGCTCCAGCATGAGGTCCGATGCATAGTGGAAGGCCTGGCGACCGGGACACCTAGGCCTAGAAGAGCTCACAGCTGCCACTAGGGAGGCCAACATGGGACCTGCCATGGAACCAGGGAGGTGAGCAGGCCCATGCGTGGGCCGGGCGCGGACGGGGTGCATAACAGACTGGGGTGTGTATGAGAGAAAGACTGGGCAGGGAGGTGACTGGGGTGTGTATGAGAGAGACAGAGACTGGGCTGGGAGGTGACTGGGGTGTGCATGAGAGACAGAGAAGACTGGGCAGGGAGGTGACTGGAGTGTGCATGAGAGAGAGAGAAGACTGGGCAGGGAGGTGACTGGAGTGTGCATGAGAGACAGAGAAGACTGGGCAGGGAGGTGACTGGGGTGTGCATGAGAGAGAGAGAATACTCGGCAGGGAGGTGACTGGGGTGTGTGTGAGAGAGAGAGAGAAGACTGGGCAGGGAGGTGACTGAGGTGTGCGTGAGAGAGAGACAGAGACTGGGCAGGGAGGTGATGGGTGTGTTTGAGAGAGAGAGAAGACTGGGCAGGGAGGTGACTGGGGTGTGCGTGAGAGAGAGAGACTGGGCAGGGAGGTGACTGGGGTGTGCGTGAGAGAGAGAGAGAGAAGACTGGGCAGTGAGGTGACTGGGGTGTGTATGAGAGAGAGAGAAGACTGGGCAGGGAGGTGACTGGGGTGTGAATGAGAGAGAGAGAAGACTGGGCAGGGAGGTGACTGGTGTGTGCATGAGAGAGAGAGAAGACTGGGCAGGGAGGTGACTGGAGTGTGCATGAGAGACAGAGAAGACTGGGCAGGGAGGTGACTGGGGTGTGCATGAGAGAGAGAGAAGACTCGGCAGGGAGGTGACTGGGGTGTGTGTGAGAGAGAGAGAGAAGACTGGGCAGGGAGGTGACTGAGGTGTGCGTGAGAGAGAGACAGAGACTGGGCAGGGAGGTGATGGGTGTGTTTGAGAGAGAGAGAAGACTGGGCAGGGAGGTGACTGGGGTGTGCGTGAGAGAGAGAGACTGGGCAGGGAGGTGACTGGGGTGTGCGTGAGAGAGAGAGAGAGAAGACTGGGCAGGGAGGTGACTGAGGTGTGCGTGAGAGAGAGACAGAGACTGGGCAGGGAGGTGATGGGTGTGTTTGAGAGAGAGAGAAGACTGGGCAGGGAGGTGACTGGGGTGTGCGTGAGAGAGAGAGACTGGGCAGGGAGGTGACTGGGGTGTGCGTGAGAGAGAGAGAGAGAAGACTGGGCAGTGAGGTGACTGAGGTGTGTATGAGAGAGAGAGAAGACTGGGCAGGGAGGTGACTGGGGTGTGAATGAGAGAGAGAGAAGACTGGGCAGGGAGGTGACTGGTGTGTGCATGAGAGAGAGAGAAGACTGGGCAGGGAGGTGACTGGGGTGTGCATGAGAGAGAGAGAAGACTGGGCAGGGAGGTGACTGGAGTGTGCATGAGAGACAGAGAAGACTGGGCAGGGAGGTGACTGGGGTGTGCATGAGAGAGAGAGAAGACTCGGCAGGGAGGTGACTGGGGTGTGTGTGAGAGAGAGAGAGAAGACTGGGCAGGGAGGTGACTGAGGTGTGCGTGAGAGAGAGACAGAGACTGGGCAGGGAGGTGATGGGTGTGTTTGAGAGAGAGAGAAGACTGGGCAGGGAGGTGACTGGGGTGTGCGTGAGAGAGAGAGACTGGGCAGGGAGGTGACTGGGGTGTGCGTGAGAGAGAGAGAGAGAAGACTGGGCAGTGAGGTGACTGAGGTGTGTATGAGAGAGAGAGAAGACTGGGCAGGGAGGTGACTGGGGTGTGAATGAGAGAGAGAGAAGACTGGGCAGGGAGGTGACTGGTGTGTGCATGAGAGAGAGAGAAGACTGGGCAGGGAGGTGACTGGGGTGTGCATGAGAGAGAGAGAAGACTGGGCAGGGAGGTGACTGGGGTGTGTGTATGAGACAGAGACTGGTCGTAGGGTTTAATTGGTGTGTGTGTGTGTGTGTGTGTGTGAGACTTGTGGGTCCTAAAGAAGAGAACCGTGAGGACAGAGCTTCAGCAGCCGCTGCTGCACCTGGTCTGTGCTTTCAAGGGAAAGGAGTAGGAGAGTTGCTGGAGGGGGTAAGTAAAGGTGGCATTTTAAGTTTATTTTTCTTGATTGACTGCCATTTTAATTATTGAGTATTATGTGATGTCTGCTGTTTTGAAAGATTTTATTGATATTTGGACAATTTTAAATAATTTTTATGAGTTTTGATTGTTTGACATTATTCTGTTCATCAGCTGTTTTGAAACATTTATTAATATAGTTTTATGGTTATTTCTGTGTTGGGATCTATAGCAGCTTGGCTTGTTCTTTTTCCTAATAGGAGGTGTATTAGTGTTTAGGACCTGATTAAATATTTGTAGAGTTGCCTTTTCATTGATAGGGTTGTTATGTGTTCCATAATACAGCTGTAACTTTGTGCAGATTAGTTTCTGTGCATTATTGCAGATCCTGGGACTGTGTTAGGTGCTATATTTCTCTTTCCATTTCTCCAGGTTTGCACTGCATGCAGAGTGGCTTTTTTTTGTTTTCCATTCCAGTTTGTCTCCATATTTATAATGTGTGGTCTTTCTGTACTTGGTGAAGGTCAGTTCTGGGTGTGTGCCCGAGGTGAGATATTTTACTAGCATGTAGGCAATTGTATCAATCTTATTTGTTGTGTTTTCTCAATAGGATATGCATTAGTGGTAAATTATTAACTTTTCATAAGGAGGGCTATTGTGACTGGTAGTAAAGGGAGTTTGTTTTGCTTTTACTGAGATGTCATCTGAACCAGAATATCTTTTTTGCATGGTGAGTTCTATGGGTAATGCCCTGGTTCTGCTCTGCATCCATTTTTGGTGGTCAAGGGGGTTCCTGTGGATGTAGAGTGTATGTTTACATATAGCCCCGTGATGGTCACACTTTCAGTGTGTCACGCATGTGAGAACCATCTGTCAGGTGTGTCCCGGCTGAAAAAAGGTTGAGAACCACTGCTATAGGGAATACACGGTTTAGATCTTTAAGTCTATTCCCATGTGATTTATAATGAAGACCACTGAGTATTTTAGTAGTCACCCTCTGGAAAGACTTCAACTGGTTTATATCCTTTTGAAGGTGCAGCCTCCAAAATTGTCACTGTATTCCAAATGAGGTCTCATCAGGGACTTGTCGAAGATCAATATCACCTCCCTTTTTCTGCTGACCATTCCTCTCCCTGTGCAGCCAGGCATCTTTCTGGCTCTTAATGTCACTTTATCCACCTGATTGGCTACCTTAAGATCATCAGATAAAATCACTCCCAGATCCTGCTCTTCCTTTGTGCTTAGAAGAATTTCACCTCCAACACTGTCCCTTTCCCTTGGGTTTTTCCAGCCTAAATGCATTACTCTGCATTTTTTTTTTAGCATTAAATCTTTGCTGTCAGACTCTAGAGCACTCCTTGAGCTTCACTAGATCGCTGCTCATGTTTTACACACCTTCTTGACTGTCTACCCTCTTACAGATGTTGGTATCATCGGCAAAAAGACAAACATTTCCTGATAATCCTTCCGCTGTCACCCATGAAAATATTGAAAATAACCGTTTGTTGCGTCCGTCGGTCGCAGACGGCTGCGACCGCTCTGCCTCACCTCTTTTTTACCTTCCTCCTCCTCCATGGGTAAGATGGCTGCCTCCAGTGCCGAGTGCTGAAACCCTCAGCATCTTCAACACAGCATGGGCGTCCCCGTCCGCCATGCTCCTTCCCTTGGCCTCCTAGGGCGCGTACGCTGCCTACGCTTATCTACACGTCATAGTGGGAACCTCGGGGGCGTCCCCACCGCATGATGTCAATACCTCTGGGTATTTAGGCCTCCGCTCCGCTCCTAATGAACGAGTTAGCAAGGACTTCGGTTTAGCTACTCTGACCGCTTCTAAGCTGCACGCTTGGATTCCTCGCTACCCTCTGGGTATCTCGCTCCTGAAGAAGCTCTAGGCACCCGCTCCTCGAGGGCCTCTCGTTTCCATCTACCCTTCGGGGTTTCTACTACCTAACCCAGACAACCGCTCTGGAATTCGTTGCCAGAGGATGTGGTTAGTGCAGTTAGTGTAGCTGGGTTCAAAAAAGGTTTGGATAAGTTCTTGGAGGAGAAGTCCATTACCTGCTATTAATCAAGTTTACTTAGGGGTAGATTTTAAAAGAAGCGCGATCAGCCTACTTTTGCTTGCGCATCAGACTCAAGCAAAAGTACGCTGGATTTTAGTAGATACGCGCGGAGCCGCGCGTATCCACTAAAATCCTGGATCGGCGCGCGCAAGGCTATCGATTTTGTATAGCCTGCGCGCGCCGAGCCGCGCTGCCTCCCCCCGTTCCCTCCAAGGCCGCTCCGAAATCGGAGCGGCCTTGGAGGGAACTTTCCTTTGCCCTCCCCTCACCTTCCCCTCCCTTCCCCTACCTAACCCCCCCGCCCGGCCCTGTCTACACCCCCCCCTTACCTTTGTCGGGGGATTTACGCCTCCCGGAGGGAGACGTAAATCCCCGCGCGCCAGCGGGCCTGCTGCGCGCCGGGCCGCGACCTGGGGGCGGGTACGGAGGGCGCGGCCACGCCCCCGGGCCGTAGCCACGCCCCGTACCCGCCCCCAAAACGCTGCCGACACGCCCTCGGAACGCCGCGACGACCGGGCCCGCCCCCCGACACGCCCCCGACACGCCCCCCTCCGAGAACCCCGGGACTTACGCGAGTCCCGGGGCTCTGCGCGCGCCGGGAGGCCTATGTAAAATAGGCTTCCCGGCGCGCAGGGCCCTGCTCGCCTAAATCCGCCCGGTTTTGGGCGGATTTAGGCGAGCAGGGCTCTGAAAATCTACCCCTTAGGGAATAGCCACTGCTATTAATTGCATCAGTAGCATGGGATCTTCTTAGTGTTTGGGTAATTGCCAGGTTCTTGTGGCCTGGTTTGGCCTCTGTTGGAAACAGGATGCTGGGCTTGATGGACCCTTGGTCTGACCCAGCATGGCATGGTCTTATGTTCTTAAGATAAGAAGGGATGGACTTATTGGGAGGAGTAGCCTAGTGGTTAGGGCAGCAAGCTACTATCCTTGGAAACCGGGGGTCAGATTCTGCTGTCACACCTTGGGCAAATCACTTTACCCTCCATTGTGGCAGGCACAAAATTAGATGATAAACCCTGTGCGGATAGAGAAATACCTACAGTACCTGAATGTAATCCATTTTAAAAATAAGTGAAAATCTTCAAAGTGAAAGATAAGTACATTTCAAGTTGAAAGTTTAATCGAAGGGTTTTGAGCATAAAAAGAAGTTTTTTGCTGCAAAAAAAAAGTAGTAATGAATCCAATTCAATAAAAAGATTTAAATAAAAATTAAATAAAGAGGTGTATGGGAAGCAGTAGATGACGTAAAATCTGGTGCTCGTTGATGATAGTGGTTGAAGCCCATTGCGGGCAAGAGCCTGGAGATTGAAAGAGCACAAATATCTCTGATACTGATTCCCTTTACATATATAAAATATATTGATAAAAATATGAAGTGTTCCTCATGAGTGCTGTGGTGGCTTTTTAATGTAACAGACAGATAAGGCAGGGTGTTTTGTATCTGAAAGAGATGGAGGTGGTAGGCAACCTCTACTGGATTGGACTAAGCATATGGCTTTTGGCTCTCTTTACAGGTTTATGAATTCTTTTTATTTTTAATTAACTTTTGAAATCCAGGAGCCACAGATAAAACCCAGTCTCTCTTTTATTCCTTCTGGAAAGGCCATAAAGCGCATGCACACATTGCCAGCGTTAAATACCGGGCTGGGGATGCTCAGAGGGGTCTGCTGTTTTTCACGAACAAAGAAATCCTCGCCAGGAGCCCTGCTGTTCATCTGAAAGGTATGTGGAGAAACAGAATCTCCCGTCCGCTCCAGAAACTGGAAAGAGGATCAAGGAATACTGTACTACATGAAATGCAAGACGTCTGGCCGACACGAAATGGGCTTTGTTTTGAAACACCAGGGAAGGCAGGGTAGTCGGCATTTTCACTGAGCATTTTCGGGAAATACTGTGCCGCCTGCAGGGCAGAAGTGCCCACCTCTATAACTATAATTTTATTTTTGTTTGGTTCGATCCTGTCTTGGCATTTTTAAGATTTTCAGAAGAAACCAATGGGCATTGTGAAATCTTCAAGATGAATTTTCAAAACTTTTACCTGCGTAAAATTAGAATATACATGCGCAAGTAGCTTGTACTCGCATACAGACTATTTTTTATAAACATGAAAAATACATATTTATTGAGGGTCTCGTGCGCATATTTAGGCGTAAAAAAAAAGAGATGATGGAGAGGTATTCTAGGTCGGGGTCAAAAGGTATGCACGCAAGTCTCTATTTCATAAGAAATAGAGATCGTGCCACCTCCACAGCTGGCCCCCTTCTGTGGAATTCCATTCCTACAGACCTCAGACTGGAACCCTGCCTCTTAACTTTTAGGAAAAGACTTAAGACTTGGTTATTCAAGCAAGCTTTCCAAGACACAATCTAATGACACAATTCAAGGACACATTCCAAGGACTCCACAAAACTCTCAACCACTAATCATGCCTTTTGTACATAGCATTTAATTTATTTATACCGTTTAACCGTTTATTCTTTCCTATCTCTTCCTTCTTCTCCAAGTTCTGCTACCCTTGTTATTTGTAACTGCTCCTTCGGTCACCACAGTTCGAATTGATGTATTTAATGCACTCCCGTTCCATGTAAACCAGCAAGATATGTTTTCATGATTGCCGGTATATAAAAACCTTAAATAAATAAAAATAAATAAATAAGAGACATAGACATATGTATGAGGCAGTCTGTCAACTTAATCATGCAATACACCTGCAAATTATCTTGTGCAATTGATATCAAACTCATCCATTCTTAACTATTAGTTGGATGGGAGGTCTGGGTGAGCTGGGGAGACTTCAGCCTGAAGAGCTAGGAGAGTCTCTATGACCTGGAGAAAGACCGGGTGAACTGCTGATTTCAATTACGTGGATGTTTTAAAATATACTGACTTCTGTGTATATATAAGCTTTTACGCGCATAGGGCCAGGTTTTCGTATGTGCGCGCGGGCATAGATTTGTGCGCGCAACCCGGCACGCACAAATCTACGCCCGATTTTATAACATGCGCTCACAGCCGCGCGCATGTTATAAAATCCGGGGTCGGCACGCGCAAGGGGGTGCACACTTGTGCACCTTGCGTACGTCAAGCCCTAGGGGAGCCCCGATGACTTTCCTCATTCCCTCCGAGGCCGCTCCGAAATCGGAGAGGCCTCGGAGGGAACTTTCCTTCCACCCCCCACCTTCCTCTCCCTTCCACTATCTAATCCGCCCCCCAGCCCTACCTAAATTCCCCCCTACCTTTATTTTTGTATTTACGCCTGCCTCTGGGCAGGTGTAGGTTGTGCGCGCCGGCCGAGTGCCAGCGTGCGATCCCCCGGTAGGGCCACTCTGCCGGAGGCCTCGGTCCCGACCCCGCCCCACCCCCAGACTGCTCCGCCCCACCCACTCCCCGCCCCTTTTTTCAAGCCCCGGGACATACGCGCATCCCGGGGCTTGCGCGTGCCGCCGGGCCTATGCAAAATAGGCTCGGCGCGCGCAGGAAGGGTTTATTTTATTTATTTGTTTATTTATTTATTTATTTATTTATTTAAAAGCTTTTATAGACCATTGTATAAATATGGACCATCACAACACTTTACAATAAGGCACCCAATAATTACAATATAAAAAATGAACAGTGCCGTTCTATAACATCTAGTACAAAGTAAAAATTAGAAAAACAAAACCAATGTCTTATATCGTACCTATACTTAAAATCTAAGTCATATATAAAACAATAATACCATATATATATAATAATCATAAAAATAATATTAAAACTAAACCTTTTAAACTATCAAAGCAAAATTCTCACATAAAAGCTAGATAAGCAGATTACTACATTAAGGGGTAGATTTTCAGAGCCCTGCTCGCCTAAATCCGCCCAAAACCGGGCGGATTTAGGCGAGCAGGGCCCTGCGCGCCGGGAAGCCTATTTTACATAGGCCTCCCGGCGCGCGCAGAGCCCCGGGACTCGCGTAAGTCCCGGGGTTCTTGGAGGGGGGCGTGTTGGGGGGCGGGCCCGGTCGTCGCGGCGTTCCGGGGGCGTGTCGGCAGCGTTTTGGGGGCGGGTACGGGGCGTGGCTACGGCCCGGGGGCGTGGCCGCGCCCTCCGTACCCGCCCCCAGGTCGCGGCCCGGCGCGCAGCAGGCCCGCTGGCGCGCGGGGATTTACGCCTCCCTCCGGGAGGCGTAAATCCCCCGACAAAGGTAAGGGGGGGGTCTAGACAGGGCCGGGCGGGTGGGTTAGGTAGGGGAAGGGAGGGGAAGGTGAGGGGAGGGCAAAGGAAAGTTCCCTCCAAGGCCGCTCCGATTTCGGAGCGGCCTTGGAGGGAACGGGGGGAGGCAGCGCGGCTCGGCGCGCGCAGGCTATACAAAATCGATAGCCTTGCGCGCGCCGATCCAGGATTTTAGTAGATACGCGCGGCTCCGCGCGTATCTACTAAAATCCAGCGTACTTTTGCTTGAGTCTGATGCGCAAGCAAAAGTAGGCTGATCGCGCTTCTTTTAAAATCTACCCCTAAACTTGTAGTCCACAGCCATTCTTTATCTTTCCTGTTCATTACAAAATGCTTGCTTAATCCGCCATGTCTTTAGCATTCCGTTGAATGATTTATAATTTGCTTGAGTTCTTAATTCTAGTGGCATTCCATTCCCTATTCTGGGACCGGCTAGTGACAATGCTCACTCCCTGACCTGTGCCAAACGTGCTCATTTTAATGAAGGCATTGGTAGTAACGCTTTGTTAGCATAATCCTTTTAAAATCCGCCCCATATATTTTAAAAATAGGTAGGAAAAGTATGTGCTTTCTGGGGTAGATTTTATAAAGTTGCGCACACGCGTACTTTTGTTCGCACACCAGGCGCGAACAAGAGTACGCGGGATTTCAATAGATACACGCATAGCTGCGCGTAGCCATTAAAATCCGGGGTCGGCGCGCACAAGGCTGCCCAAAATCGGCAGCCTGACTCCATTCCCTCCAAGGCCGCTCCGAAATTGGAGCGGCCTCGGAGGGAACTTTCCTTCGGTCTCCCCCCATCTTCCCCTACCTAACACACCCCCCCGGCCCTATCTACACCCCCCGTACCTTTATCACGAAAGTTACGCCTGCTCGAGGCAGGCATAACTTGCGCGCGCCAGGCCGGCTGCCGGCGCACCATGTTCCGGTCCAGGGGCTGGTCTGGAGGCCGCGGCCACGCTCCCGGAATGCCCCGGGCCGGAACCACGCCCGCAGCCCTGCCCCCCCGGATGATGCGCCGGCCGCGTCACGCCCCCGATGACGCGCCGGTCATGACACACCGCCCGACACGCCTCCAGGAAAGCAAGATAGGCTTGGTGCGCGCAGGGGGTTCTGGGGTAGGTTTTCGGGGGTTACACACGTAACGCGTAACCCTCTGAAAATCTACCCCTCTATGCATTGCAGATATTTGCACGTAAGGAAACATATGCAAGTTGGTTAAAAGACAGGAAACAGAGAGTAGGATTAAATGGTCTATTTTCACAATGGAAAAAGGTAAACAGTGGAGTGCATCTGGGATCTGTGCTTGGACCGGTGCTTTTCAATATATTTATAAATGATCTGGAAAGGAATACGACGAGTGAGGTTATCAAATTTGTGGATGATACAAAATTATTCAGAGTAGTTAAATCTCAAGTGGATTGTGATGAATTGCAAGAAACTGGAAGATTGGGCTTCCAAATTGCAGATGAAGTCCGACGTTCATCAGGGCTCTGCCTTATCAGCAGTTTTGTTTAACATCTATTTAGCCCCAATTACTAAACTATTAGCAAGTGTTTGTGATGGGTACAAAATTTATGCTGACAATCTGCAATTCTTCATCCAATTGCATCCCTCATGGAATGAAACTTTGGAATATCTTTGTATCTGTATATCTCCTACCAAACAATGGCTACACCAAAATAAATTGTCACTTAACATGTCTAAAACTGAATTTTTATTGATTCAGAGACCACACACATTCCATGAGGAATCAATAATGATTGATGATTTGAAGGTCTTGATTAATTCCCTGATCAAAAGCTTGGGGTTTTGGATTGACTCCTCTCTTTCCTTTCGTCCTCAAATCAAAGCCACAATTAAATCTGGGTTTTTTTGAGTTACATGTTCTTTCAATGTTAAAACATCTGCTACTTAACTGTGATTTTTCATATTGTTGTTCAAGCATCTATTTTTCCTCTGATTGATTATTACAAATGGCCTTTATTTGGGTCTTCCTTTGAATTTGTTGCATCCTTTGCAGCTTTTGCTAAATTCTACCGCACGCCTTATTTCTGGGATCAAACGGTACGAACATATCACTCCTGGTCTTAGTGATTTGCCCTGGTTACTAATGCAGCAGCGAATTGCGCAGAAAATTGGGATGATCGCATTTAAGTTAATTAATTCAAGAACTTGTCCAGTGCACCCCTAAAATTATATAAACCCTCTTGACAGTTGAGATCCTCTCAACAGGGGCTACTTATTTATTTATTTATTTAACATTTTTATATACCGACATTCGTTAATAACATCACACCGGTTACCATTAAACAAAAATGCAGCCACAGAGGTTTTACAGAAGAACTGATTATGAAACTGGGGAGTGGGAAGATCAATAAACAGGAGCTACTGAGTGGGGGGACTAAGGGGGGTAATACAATACAATACAATATTCTTCTTTATATTATATGCATAAATATTAATATTCTTTAACTTATGTACTTGATGTGCCTTCAGCCAGAGCTGCTCACCTCATAGTCACAAGAGAATCTGCTTTTTTGGTCTCAGCGCCTACTCTTTGGAAGACTTTACCAATTGCACTCAGAATGTCTGACTGCATTAAGAAGTTTCGATTCCTTCTGAAAAACTTCCTGTTAAAACAGGCTTTTGGATAAGAGTATTGGTACTGTTCCTCCTGTGAAAAGTGTCTATGCGGTGAATTATGACTGTGTCAATTATGCAAATATGTTTTTGATAAGTTTTGTTTTATATTTACATGTTATTATCTGTGAATGTTTTATTTTGTACATTGCTTAGGCTGTCAGTGTTAGGCGATAAATACATTTTAATAAATGAATGAAATGTTTCAAAGTTATCTTCTCTAATTTTATTTATATGTCACTGCTAGGGTGATTTACAGCATATAAAAGGTAAAAGGTCATTATTTAAAAGAAATATTCAGTGGTTAACTTATCTGGCTAAATATAGCCAGATAAAGTTATTAAGGATATTCAATGGGATTAATGTCCCGCTGAATAGTTAACTCAAAAGTTATCTGGGTAAATGCACTTGAATATTTAAGTCAAAATGTAAAGAAATTGCACATTATAACAATAAAAATAACACCCCCTAACCCCTACCTGGCTAACATTTCAAAATGCCATATAATACAATTTCATCAGCGATAAACAGATGAGACCTCATAACTTAAACATTTGTAAGCACCCAAATCTAAAACTCAGAACCCAACCATCCCACTTAAAAACATCCAAACCACTTAAAAGAAAATACATCATTAAAGAAGGCTTTGCCAAAAGCCAAATTTTTATCTAATTACGAAAGCAGCCTTAATCGCTCTGTAGTTCAAGAATAGGCAGCAACTCACTCAAATGATCAAAATGTTATAGGCATTGGTCCAAGAATGTATATGGGAAAGGCTGACCCCTCATAGAATGCACTGACTGCCCATCAACTGTGTGACTTACATCTTGTGAGCTTCCATAACTGTATGCACAGGTGAATCGAAATATCCATCCTCATTCATTTTTTTAAAGAGTTTTTAGTTTCAAATAAAAACAGTTTATAAGAGATCAAGAACTTAACTTTTATTGTTCCTCTTGCACTTCGACACTAGTGCAGTGTTTCGAAGGAATTGTATTTTCAGAACCAATTCATCTGAAAATAGTAATTGGAGCGCAAGAGGAACCGTTAAAGTTAAGTCCTTGACCTCTTATTAACAGGGGGATAGGGTGACTGCTGAAGTTGGTGGTGCCCTAGAACACAGTCCACCCTCCTACATTACCCTGGGAGCACTACTGTCTCTGTCTGATACAAAAAGCCTATCGATTTTATTTATTTATTTTTCTATTTATTTATTTATTTATTTAACATTTTTATAAACCGACATTTGTTGGGAACATCATATCGGTTTACATGGAACATTAATGTAGCGTAACATGGCTTTATAAGGAACAGAGATTAAAACATATAGGGGCAGATTTTTAAAAAATACGCGAGCGCGTACTTTTGTTCACGCACCAGGCGCGAACAAAAGTACGCTGGATTTTATAAGATACGCGCGTATCTTATCGGCTAACTGCACGTTAATATAACTTGCCTAATATTACACACGATGTAAAATTTGTATATAATGCTTACCATGTAAGCACTTATGTTTCTGATTATTTGCTCTGTTCTCCAGTTAGAAATTGTTTAACCTATCCTCTTTTCTCTAATAGCCTAGTTCCACATTCCCTGTTATAATGTAATTTCTTGTTTTCATTGTTAACTGGTTTTTTCCCCCTAGTTCATTGTAAACCGGTACGATAAGAACTGGTCTTGAGCATCGGTATATTAAAAGAATTTAAATAAATAAATAAATAAATAAATAATATAGGGTAACATTGCCTATGATTTAAGGTAATGGGGATAAAGAAGCTTGATAATATAGTTTGATTTGAATGGAGACATTGTAGTTTTGACCAGAGACATTATAATAGGACTGTTAGAAGATAATATAATATAACATCGTCTTGTGTTTTTAGGTTGGGAGGTTACAAAAGCTTGATGATATGGTGGATTTAAGGAAGTTATAGGTAAGTTTGACCAGGGACATTGTAAGACAAAGTGAAACGGTTGAATAGTTCGAGGGTGAAATTGAAATAGACTGAGTTTTAACATATATTATGAAATACCATGGTGGAGAGGTTGCAGTTTGCGAGAAAAGAAGAATATTGAGATTTAAAGGTGGTGTGGGGAGGTAGTTCTGGGGGGGGAGGGAGAGATAAGTTGAGTGATAATTGAGCTGTGGGGTAGGGTTCACAGTGGAGGGGCGAACAATGTAGATGAGTAGGAGAGGAAATTGGAAGAGGCAAGGGGGGGGGGGGGGGCTAGAGTGGTGAATCCGTGGAAGAGTTTTAGTTGAAGGCTTGCTTGAATAACCATGTCTTGAGATTTTGTTTAAAGTTTTTGGGGCAGAGTGCTTGTCTCAAGTCAGTTGGCATGGTGTTCCAGAGTGAGGGCCCAGCAATAGAGCGTGCGCGTTGTTTCGTGGTATTGAAGTGTACAGTTTTAGGAGATGGCACGCATAGGGGTAGATTTTCAAAGGGTTACGCACGTAAGAGTTGAGCGTAACCCCCGAAAAGCTGCCCCTGCGCGCGCCGAGCCTATGTTGCATAGGCTCGGCGGTGTGCGCAAGCCCCGGGACGTGCGTATGTCCCGGGGCTTTCAGAAATGGGCAGTCCTTCAAGGGTTCAGGCAACTGTTATCGGTGCTCTCTTTTGAAGCTGTGGTATGTTTTTGACACTCTCGCTGCTGCTTTGCACCTCTGTTAACGCATTCTTGCCACTCCTGGTACCCCCTTTGCCCCTTTAAAGTGCCTTAGGCTATTCATGCCACTTTGCTGCCACTTTGCCACAGTCTAAGTACCTTGGAGCTCTTTTCTCATTCTGATGATTGCTCCCCAGACGTTTCATAAGAATTGATAAGAAAACCCCAATTCTGCAGCCAAAAATAGGCTGCAAATACTTCCCCCACTGACTTTAATGGGAAAATGAAAAACGAATAGAACTAATCAACGAATTGGTTTTTCCCACTAAGAAACTAATGCAATGAATTTGGGTCCCGGCAAAATGAAAAACGAATCGAAATTAATTTTTTCCTTCTGAACATACCTAAAATAATAACCCTTGCTGTAGTTACACGATGTTAGGTTCCATATTAGGAGCTACCACCCAGGAAAAAGATCTAGGCATCATAGTGGATAATACATTGAAATCATTGGCTCAGTGTGCTGCAACAGTCAATAAAGCAAACAGAATATTAGGAATTATTAGGAAGGGACTGGTGAATAAAATTGAAAATATCACACACCATAGTTGTGGTCACCGCATCTCAAAAAAGATATAGTTGCGATGGAGAATGTACAAAAAAGGGCGACCAAAATGATAAAGTTGATGGAACAGCTCCCCTATGAGGAAAGACTAAAGAGGTTAGTGCTGTTCATTTTGGAGAAGAGATGGCTGAGGGGGGATATGATAGAGGTCTTTAAAATCATGAGAGGTCTTGAATGAGTAGATGTGAATTGATTATTTACACTTTTGGATAATAGAAGGACTAGGGGGCATTCCATGAAGTTAGCAAGTAGCACATTTAAAACTAATCAGAGAAAATTCTTTTCCACTCAACGCACAATTAAGCTCTGGAATTTGTTGCCAGAGGACATGGTTAGTGCAGTTAGTGTAGCTGGGTTTAATAAAGGTTTGGATAAGTTCTTGGAGGAGAAGTCCATTAATGGCTATTAATCAAGTTTACTTAGGGAATAGCCACTGCTATTAATTGTATCAGTAGCATGGGATCTTCTTAGTGTTTGGGTACTTGCCAGGTTCTTGTGGCCTGGTTTGGCCTCTGTTGGAAACAGGATGCTGGGCTTGATGGACCCTTGGTCTGACCCAGCATGGCACGTTCTTATGTTCAGACCTGCACACGTGCACAAGCACAGAGCTTTTCCCGCACACGTGTGCAGCTGAAAGGGAACAGTAGAGGTAGGTGGCAGCACTTATCGCTTTGAGGGAGAGCTAGCGAAGATGCCTATTGCTTCCGAAGTTAGTGGTGCACAGCACACCCCGTGCATCATTGTGCACTATGGATGCTATGCCCATACTTCTAAACTGTTTTAATTTGCAACTAAAAATTCTTAGAAAATGAAAGAGGATGGATATTTTGATTCACTTATGATTACAATTATGGAAGCACACGAGATACAAGTCACACGGTTGATGTGCAATCAATGCATTCTCTGATGGTCAATCTCAAATACTGTATACATTTTTGTGATATATTATACTATCTTTGCCTGAGGGGGATCATTGTGTTTTATTGTCTGAGATTTTTCCTCTCCGAGATCAAATTTTTGTATATAGGAATTGGTCCAACAGAGTACATGAGGTCCTTCCAACAAAACAAACGTCATAATGAGATGGCACGTACCTCAACCAAAGAAGCGTTTTATTCCAGCTGCACTTAGTCAGTGCCACAGACCTAGGAAAATCAGGCCCGCTTTAAAACACAAAAAGAGTAATTGCCCTCACTCCTCCTTTCATGTTCAGTAGTAAAGGGATACAAAACGTTTCGAGAAATGTATGCTAAGCAGTTTGAATTTGCAAGAAGATCTGTGATTCATGACATTAGTGTGTAAAGCTTCACTCTGCTTCCTCAGTGAATCTGCATCAGATTTGGCTTGTTGGTGTGATTCATAGCAGTCAGATTCAGAGGTGAATTGGTGAGTCCATGCTGAAGTCCCATCAGAGCACACCGGAGACATTAGCGAAAGGTTGATGAACCTCTCCAGAAATTCGGAGGAAAATCTGTAAAATCCTGCGGCCATGGGATCCGTCTGAAATGTGCTTGGTTCGAGTTCATCCTACAATTTTCTCCACAGCTCTACTCAACAGCACTGACTCCAGAGGGCCGTAGACTTTGTAGCAAGGCATGTTATAAAATAGCCTGACCGCGTGCACAGGTGTGCTCAGTTTTAAGTGGATGCGCACCTGTGCAGGCGTAAGTGGGGAGATTTTAAAAGGCACGTATGCCGGAGCCGTTGCCCGTTTTCCCAGTTCATTCCCAGTTCGCCCAGTTAAGGGATAGGACTTCCAACTCCCACCCCCGCTTGAATTGCCTTCCTTCTCCCCTGTTAGCTGCGGCCTTTAAAACCCAGTCGATCTCCTTCGTTGTTATGTTTTAGAAGTTACACGTTATCCAGAGCAGAAGTAAAGTTACAGGGCAGGGGACACTGGCACACACCAGTGCCCATAAGTATTCACCTGCGAATTTTAGGTTACAATCCCAGAGCGCTCATTCCCCAGCCGTATCCCACCCATTTCTTACAAACTTTTCATTTGTGCGCGCAGTGGCAAGTACACGCGTATTTGGCTGGCTTTTAATATCCGCTCGCCCCATGCCAGCCCGACATGTTCAGGCATTCCCCTAATTGATGTGCGGGTCGGGCTTCGAGAATTCACCTTTAAGTGCACTTAACATTAGGTAAATGTCTTTCAAAAATTGCTGCGACACTATGTTACGTTTGCATGCATCAACTCCCCTGAAAATTCACCCGAAGGTTTTGAAAATGCAAAACATAAAAACATAAGAACATAAGAACATGCCATACTGGGTCAGACCAAGGGTCCATCAAGCCCAGCATCCTGTTTCCAACAGTGGCCAATCCAGGCCATAAGAACCTGGCAAGTACCCAAAAACTAAGTCTATTCCATGTAACCATTGCTAATGGCAGTGGCTATTCTCTAAGTGAACTTAATAGCAGGTAATGGACTTCTCCTCCAAGAACTTATCCAATCCTTTTTTAAACACAGCTTTACTAACTGCACGAACCACATTCTCTGGCAACAAATTCCAGAGTTTAATTGTGCATTGAGTGCTAAAGAACTTTCTCCGATTAGTTTTAAATGTGCAAAAGTATGTGTGTAGTTTGAAAACTGGGCCCCAACCCTGACCAGAAGAATGCACCTTCACTAGAGATGTGCTTTCCTTTCATTTTCTTTCAAAAACAAAACAAAACAAGAAAAAGCAAATAAAATTCCATTCACTTTTGTTCCATTTTGTTTTCAAACTGAACTGCCACCAGCCCCGGCTCCACCGAAAAAAAAAAAGCCCAGTGCGAGCCGTGCAGGAGCACCTGGGGGTCACTCCTGCCCATTCGGTCTTCTAGATCCTGCAGATGGGGTAAGATGGGTCCAGAGGGAGGGGGGCTTCGGGTTTTATATTTCCAGGGCATCAGCATGAGGCTTTTAATTATTTCAAGTCCAATAAACAAAATGAAATAAAACCATAAATGAAACAAAAATGATGCGAAAATCCCAAAACAAAAACGAAAAACAAAAGAAAATGTAAAACACGATGTTGTTGAGCCTCTACTTAAGTTTGGATTTCGGTTCCACGTTTTGTGACTGCTCAGCCACCAAAACGAATCGCATTCAGGCACTGCAGATGTCCCCAGAGGGCTCAATCTAAGAGGTCTGTTTAGTAAGCAGAGGGAAACATACCACAGGATTCACAAAACTGTGGTACACGATCCCTCAGCTTTGGGAATCCCACGGTGTTTTCCCAGCAGTAAAATACTGCCATGAAAAATACTGTGGAGGGGGGGAAATGCCCCTGTCATCGGCGCACAATGCTGATCCCACAGGCCTGGCCCACCATATTCTTAAAGGACCTGAGTGGCCAAACCAATCCCTCCTAAGTGGTGAAAAAAACCCTGGGATTCTGGTGAGATTCCCCCCCCCACCAATTCCATCCCCCTGCCACCCCTTGACGTAGCCTCAGTAGCCCAAATGTAAAAAAAACAAATATGAAGAGATAGTGGCATAGGCCCCTCACGCTCCTTCCCTGCCTTTTTTTTTTTTTAAAGTACCTCCCCTGGGACTCTGACCCTCTCCCTCTCTCTGACTTTTTTTTAAAGTACCTCCCCTGGGACTCTGACCCTCTCCCTCTCTCTAGCCCTCTCCCCTGACCCTCCTTGCTGTACCTTAAGATCCCTAGGGGGGGCCCAGCGCACCTTCTAGGGCTCCAGGCCTGGTGCTGTCATTTCCATCTCTGCTACACTTCTGCCTCAGAATGGCTCTCCCCAGTTGTGTAAAAGTTATGGGCCGGATTTTGAAAGAGTTATGCACCTAAATCCAGAGGATTTTACGCACGTAACCGGCCTTATGCGTGCCGGGCCTACTTTAAAAAGGCCCGGTGATGCGCATATAGCCCCGGGACGCAGGGGCAAAAGGTAAAATAAAAACTTTGGGGGATTAGAGTAGGGCTGGGGGGGGGGGGGAAGGTTAGGGGAAGGGGAATGGGGGAAGGCAGCGTGGCTTCTTTTAAAATCTACCCCTATACGCACTGAGTCCCATGTGTATGTATAAAATGCAGTTTTATGCATGTAAATGTCTTTGAAAATTCATCCCTACAAGTAGAGGTTGAGAGGCCAGTGTTCAGAAGCACTTACGGGCCGATACAATAAAGTCCGTGGGAGAGCAGGCGAACGCCCGCTCTCCCGGCGCGCGCACAGGCCACTCTCCTGTGCGCGCGATTCAGTATTCAAATTAGGCCCGGCAGTAAAAAGAGGTAAAAAGAGGCTCTAGGGACACTAGCGCGTCCTAGCGCCTCTTTTTGGACAGGAGCGGCGGCCGTCAGCGGGTTTGACAGCCGACGTTCAATTTTGCCGGCGTCGGTTCTCAAGCCCGCTGACAGCCACGGGTTCAGAAACCGGACTCTGGAAAAATTGAGCGTCCGGTTTTCGCCTACCTTTGGGTAGGCGCTAATTTCTGAAAGTAAAATGTGTGGCTTGGCTGCACATTTTCCTTTCTGAATCACGCGGGAATACCTAATAGGGCCATCAACATGCATTTGCATGTTGCGGGTGCTATTAGGTTCGGGGAGAGGGGGATTGGACACGCGTTTTTGACCCCTTACTGAATAAGGGGTAATGCTAGCGCGTCGAAAACGCGCATCCAATCGCGGGTTAACAGTGCGCTCCACCGGAGCGCACTGTACTGTATCGGCCTGTCTACTAGGTAAGCTGTGAGTTATCCAGCTAAATACCGACTTTTGAATATTGTAGGCAGTAGCAGGATGAGTACTGGAGAGTTTTGTCTAACTCTAGCTGGCTTTAGGTCCACAACATAAATAAGTTGATTTCAAATATCTTACTACTGAAAATGTGGATTTTCATTTCTCATTGAGGTCTTTATTTTAACTCTTCTACCACCTATAAGGCTCATAGGATACTCTGCAATAGCTTAAAAATGAGAGCCCAAATCAAGGGGTTGCAATAGACAAAGATCCAATTCGGGCAAGACGGAAAAGAGAGGGCAAGAGTCTCTCAAATTCAGGACTTACAAACATTTTGATAGGAGCGTTTTAAGAAATGCATTCCCATCCGGCATTAAAAAGCACGTGTTGGAGATGTTGTGTATTTTGAAAAACCCATGTCAACACCAACTACTGGCCGCCATCTCTGAAAAGCATGATTCATTATCAGCCCCATCTCCATACTCAGGAGCCTTACTATTCCTGATAAGTAATTTGAGTTGGCGTCATGAGTTTACAAGCCTGTGAATTAGGTAGAAGGAGCACCCTGAGCATGCTCGGACCGTGATGTCAGTGTGCAGCAGGGCAAGGAGCCAAGAGCACGGACCTACACTCCCCATTCCCCAGACATACCGACATTTCTGATTGGTGGGGGTGTAATTTTCAAGCAGCTCACACAGGGCTCAGGTCTGCCGAGACTTTGCACCTTGCATGCTTCATCCTAAATCTTCAAAAGCAGACGTGAGCACAGAAGCACTCTTTGAAACTTCCCAAGTTGTTAAGGCCGCTTTGAAAAGTTGTGGGTGTTTGCAGGTTGTGCTGGTACCCGTGCGGACATCTGTGCAAAAAGTTATGTCCTGCTCAGAGCAGGTTGTGACTTTGCGTCTGTGCATTATATGCATGCGCAAGTCCCTTCCCGAGAGCATTTCTTGGGAGTAGATTTATTCATGCATTCGTTTAAAAACTGCATCTCCCACCTTATCATCAATTCTAAGCAGGTAACTCATAGTACATTCTCAAATAAAACACCTAAAGTAGGTATAAGTACCCGCACAATCGGGCTTCTTATGTACTTTTACCTCCATAACCCACCGTACCCCCAGGCCGAGGGTTTGTAGCACACGTGTACTCTTTCTTGTACTCATTTCAAAATGGCCTCCCCTCGGCTTGCATGCAAACTTTATGGCCTGGGATGGGGCCAGGCTGGCCACATTAGTTGCTGAAAATGAGGGCCAGCTCTTTCCCATCAAAGGCGTGAAGTGCAATGCTAAGTGCATGAGCCAGGCCTGTTAGGGCCTATGCTGAAGAATGGAGCTTCCTACCCCCCTGGGAAGGAGGTCAAAAATCAAATGACGAGCAGGTCCCCCGGGGCACATGTGCAAAGTGACAGGAACTAGGTGCAGACTCTTACATTCTGCATGCGGTTCTACGCAGAAGCCAGGGAAAAGGTTTCACGGATTAAGGAGCTGCCTCCCACGTGGACATACCGGGGCAGCTGTGGGAGCAGCACAGCCCTGCAAGGAGCTTCAGAGGGCAGCACTAGCGCCCTTATGGCACTAGGAAAACTCTAGGGGTCGTGGCGCTGGGCAAAGGGCAGCCAAGGCGGCAGCTCTTAGCATTAAACTGTCATTTGCTGGGGATGGGGTGGCAAACCCAACAGCATATACTGATGTCAGAAGGGACAGTGAAGAGCCACTGTTAGGGTGGGTAAAGGGTTAGCCGGCACGAATCGAAACCGGACGCAGTGGATGTCACCGAATCTGCATCATACAACTAAGCGCATGCAATTCCAACTTCTCACCTGTTCAGATAAAAGATCTCAGGAAGGAGGCCTGGGAGCTGCACTGCCTGCGGGTGGAACAGCTGGAGCATCTGTGTGCCAGGAAGGAGAGGGCCAGCGGTTACGTTCATAAAATGCTCATCTGAGAGCTGTCAGTACAGTCTCTCTCTCCTCCATGCACACACATTCACGCTCTCCCTTCCCAAACACACACACGCGCATCCGCTCCCCTATGTCTGGTAGTGTGTGGGGACGGGAGAGAGCGTGCAGGAAGCAGCAGCACTGCAAGGCCTCAGGGCCCGGCCACCACTTCGTTGCCTCCTCTCTCAGCCAGGAAGGCCTGGCTCCTGCTGCAGCCTCCGGCTCCTCTCTATGGCTGGGAGGGCACGGCCACCACTGCTCGCGTGCTCCGGCTCCCTTTATGGGCAAACGTCAGCCGATGGATCCCTGCTCAGCCGAGCAGGCCTAACTTACCCGGATAACTTATCCATCTAGGGCTGAATATTGCCCTGCGTCTCCGACTGTCTAGAGCCGAACATGCTTTGAATATCTGACCCACTATATCTGGATTTTCAGAATCTGGTTGACAAAGTCCCTCCCAGGAGTCTCCTAAGAAACTTAAAAAGTCAGAGATGAAGCAATGTCCTATTGTAGGTTGTGAACTGGTTAAAAGAAAGGAAGCAGACAAGGGGGGAGGCCGATGCAAAACCGTGCACTCAGCCGAGCTTGTACACCTGCCGAGCGCACTGTTTAACCCGTGGCTGGATGCGCGTTTTGGACACACGCCCACAACCCCTTATGCTCTAAGGGGATTAGCACGTCCAAAACACATGTCCAACCCCCCCGAGAAACTAGTAGTGCTCATCACGTGCAAATGCAATGTTGATGAGGCTGTTAGTGACCTAAAACAAAATGTGCGCCCTTACCCACCCATTTTTACGCTCAGAAATTAACGCCTGCCCAGAGCTTTTCTGTACTGCTCTTCTGTACTTCCTCCAGCTTAATATCATGTGCGATATTACGTCAGAGGAACAAAAAGGTTAAAAATATTTCTTTTTTTTTTTTTAAAAAGTGCCAGCGGTCAGGTTAGGAAAAGGGATGCTCGTAAAATTGAGCGTCCGTTTCCCTAACCCGCTGGCAGCCACCTCTCCTGGGAGGTGATAGGGGCGCACACTTGTCCCTAGCGCTTGCTTGGCAGTGCGACCCCCCTCATTTAAATATTGAATCGCGCACCCAGCAGCGGTGGCTGGGCGCGTGGTAGCATAGCGGGCACTCGACACCGAGCCCCGTTGTCCACGCTCGTTTATTGCATCAGCCCCTAAGTGGTCAATTTTCTCAATGGAGGAACGTGAAGAGTGGAGCGACCCAAAGATCTGTGTTGGGCTGGTGCTTTTTAACATATTTAATTACAAGTGATCTAGAGAAGGGAACAAATGAAGTGATCACATTTCTAGTCGATACAGGGACGCCAATATTCAAAGGCATTTAGCCGGATAACTCCCAAGTTACATTGCTAAATTCCGAATTTTCAAAATCGCCAGTACTTATCCAACTAATTTTGTGCCAGATAAGTCACGGGCTTTTTGGGGCCCTTCAGAGGCGGGGCATGTTGGCCAAGAAACTTATCTGGCTAACTCCAATATTAGGAATTAGCTAAGTAGGTTTATTGGCCAACTCTAAACGTGCCATGAAGAACAGATAACTATGGCCTTAGCTGGCTATATTCAAAAGATTATAGCCAGTCAAGTGACGCAATTGAATTAAAAACTAATAACACCTAGTGGCCCAAATCACAGCCCCCACCCACACCCATTCTATAAACTGTGGGACCTGCCAGGCCGAGCCTCCCCACCCCGCAAAGGGGGTCCAAAGCCAATCCTTCCTCTCTCCATCCTCCCGCTTCCCGATTAAATATATTGTTCCAAGAATGGGCCTTGCTCTGCTTCCCTTCCCACTATCTCCCCACCCTTCCATCCCAAACCTAACCCTCCCACCCTCCTAGGGCCTTTGCCAGTCTCTCTCTTCAGCTGGGATCGCATTACACTGCTAGAGCAATCCTGGCCAGCGCTCTCTGCTGTGATATGTCAGCGATTGGATGATCTCAAGGGTTACGAAAGAGGGCAACAAGGCAGTGGTCAGAGCCAGAGGAAAGGTAGGATGCATAGGGAAGTATGGATAAATAAATAAATAACCACTCAAGAAAGGACACGATGATTCCTCTCTACAGATCGTTAGGGAAACCTCGTCTGGAATATCGCGTCTGATTGTGGAGGCCATACCTCTAAAAGGATATAAAGATAATAGAGCTAGTCCAGAGGGGGGGGGGGGGGGGGCTACAAAAAAGTGGCATGATCTGCACCCGGAGCCCTATGAGATGAGGACCTAGCTATGTATACCCTCAGAAAGGGGGTGGGTGATGTGATTGGGACATTGAAATACCTCAAAGGTGTAAATAATGCACAGGAGGCAAACCTTTTTTCAGTGGAATGGAAATTCCAGAACAAAAAGTCAATGATACGAGGCATAGAGAAGGAACAGCTTGACGGCTGTGGTAGTTTCGAAAGCAAATTGTCCAACGGGATCATTAAATCGCCCACAGTGCTTTGCACTGACGAGCTCCCTCTCTCATACAACACTTGTGCTATGAAAGAGCTAGGTAGTTTCATGGCACATCAACTTTCAATTAACCCCGTGCTCTGGCTTATTACAGTTAATTGAGAGGAGATTGCAGCTGCCTATGCTTAGTAAGCAGGGCCTCTAGCTGTCTCTCATCATTTTTTACTTTTATCTTTTATTTACTTTGCATAGTTGGTAATCAATTTGGGTACATAAAAAGCCCATTTTTTTTACAGCTAAATGCTTACGATCCAGTATGTTCAGATGGGCGGGTAAGCCATGCCTCTCTAGTTCCTTTGAAAACTCCCTTGTCGGCACTGCAGCGCTTGATCTTTTAAATCAAGGCATGTGCATTCATGCTGACATGCCAAAGAAAATTTGGAACAAAAAAGCAAATTGAGATCACCTCAGTTTCACGGCATTTGCTTTACTCATCACACTTAAAGGACGAGTCAGGCCATTTTCGACGTGGCCCTCATTAAAAAGCAGTACTTGAACACTTTGTGTGCATGCATAAAACTATACCTATAATTGGCTATGGTCAATTAACTGTAATGATTAGGATTTGTGTAGCAACCTTTCCCACAATAAAATCTCAATGCGCGGTAGAAGATAATAGTTCAGAAACATTTATGTGGGTCCCATGCAGAGCGGAAGGGCCTCACAGCGTCTTCCTCAGGGGATTATTACTCAGATTCTGCGGAGATAAAAATGGCTTCCCCAATGTCACTCAGTGTTAACACTGGAGGGGGGTAGGAATGACCATCAAGGCCTGCTCGGTGACTCATAGAGAAGTGTTCTAAAGCACGAGACCGCACCACTGCTTTAAAAGTGAAACCCAAGGATGACGCTGCTTTCTGTACACTTACTGTAACCCAGTGCCCCCAGCGATATCTTTATGCCCAGTGCTACCACCACAACAGCTTTTGAAAGACACCCTGCTGCTGCTCCCTCGGAAGGGCTTAGCCGGGGCCCAACGTGTGCGTTAAGAAATGTCATTAAGAGCCGAGGCGATTTGTCAAAACAAATAGAAGGAAAGAAAAAAAAACCCAAAGAAAACCCCCAAAGGGTGTGCTCGTACTAGCTTGTTTCTTAATCAGATGTTTCCCATTAGCAAATGTCTTCATCCTGCTCTTGTTGAAAAGAACACACAGTCACCAGGGCTGCAGAGTTTTCAAAACATCCGTCCAAAACCGTCGGGGATGACCGAGCAAAGAGAGGGATGAAAAAAAAACCCAACAAGTCACGGTACATGATGTGAGAGTGCTGCTCCGTGCGGGCAGGCTAACGTCGAGTCCCAAAGCAGGAAGACCAACTAATAAAGGCAGGGCACAATTTCCATTCCTGCTGGATTCGTTCAAACATTCCAACAAATTCATTCGTTTTAGGTAGCGCTGAGAGACTCAGGAGGCATCCTCTGTGTTTGCCCCTGCATGGGATAAACACAGAGGATCCCTAGTGGATAACGAATGGAAATGAAGAAACGGGGTAACCTGCATTAACTTTAGGTGTAAAATGCCTGCATGGGGGCACAGAGCAGCAGTTACTACCCTAAACAGAAGGCACGGGGAGGAGGGGGAACCTATATGAAGTGAAATGGGGACTTTAGGAGTCAGTGTAATGGCCGGCTCACCGAGGCAGCCACGCCGCGGCCGGCCTCAACTCACCGCGACACCACTGCTCCCTGGGACGCCTCCATCCGCTGTTCTATAGGTGCGTGCACACACGCACACACACACACGCACACTCACACGCACACCTCGTCTTTATTGGCCCAGCGACAGCAACGTCTTCTCAGCACCTTCCGATGACATCAGTCCTGCTGGGCTACTTAAACCGACCAAAGTAGCAAATTGGCAATTAAGCAAGAGGTCTTCCTGCATCCAGATGGCGTTCGTGGCTTCTCCGGTTCCTTGCCTTGCTCTTCTGCCTTGTTCCAGTTGCTGCCTTGACTTGCACCCCTGTGACTGATCTCTCGCTACCGACTTGGACCTTTGCCTGGATTACCGAGACTGCCTGGCTGCTGCCCGCCTTGACCCCCTCCGTTTGGATATCAACCACGTCTGACCGCTGCCAACCCTGACCCTTGGACCCTGCTGGCTTCAGAATCCAAAGGTTCAACCCGCGGGGAAAGAGGCTGGTACAGGTGAAGCCTTCTCTCGCGGTCCCGGCCAGCTAGCGTGTCTGCCTGCTGCTGGCAAAGGCCCAGCCGTGCCTCACAAGCGTGGCAGTACCAGCTCCACCACAGCCCAAGGACTCACACGCCACGCACTGGGACTAGGAAAGGCTGTGTCCACCGCAGCTTCTGGTGCTCATAAAACTCCTTCAGTTTAGTTCTCCATCCCATCCTGCACCCAAGACGTACTCTAAGGGGCAGTTTCCAAAGGGATTCCCCCTTGTGGGGATCTCATTTTTAAATCCCCCCACATGGCCGTTCCATATCTTTGTCCCATGCAAAATCTGCATTCGTTGAGAATTCTTGCAGCCCTGGGCTGCCAGCGGATTTTCAAAGAGAAACTCTGCGGGGAATTTCCTTTTGAAAATAAGCGTTGTAGGTCCATGGGTGCAAAGTGCAAAGCACCCACGGACCCTGCAGGCACCATGGGGAGGCTGAAAATTGGTCACCCCATGCCTTAGAAGGTGATAACAGCTCCCACCTTCCTCTCTGCTCTTCCACGTTGTTTAACCATCTCAGCATCTTTCTGGCCGTTCCCTTCCTTCTCACATTTCCTCTCCGGGCTATGCCGGCCACAGGAAGGGAGCCAGGAATTGTAGCCCCTCTTCCCCAGCTCTGCATCTTCTCCCACAGCACTCTGTATCCTTACTTTGGGTCGGCACCAGGAATGAAGCTCAGTTTAGATTCGATACATGACAATCCCCTAAGATATTAGTTTTGGTAAATTTTAATTTGCATATGAAGGATAGTATAGGCCCGGCAGTTGATTTTTTTTAGCTACTATGAATATGCCTGATCTGGTACAATTATGTGGAAGAGCCAACACCCATTGCAGATCGAATCCCTGACTGGGGAGATAATTAGTGAGGGCACTCTCTTGGACTGACCGCCCTCAACTCAGAAAGAATCATCCTCGCTCTTTGATAAAACCATCTGAGATTATGAAGTCGATGGAAGATTTTATTCTATTGCCGGATTGTTGAGTTGACCTAATAGTGGAGAACTGGAACTCTAAACTTCAGGAAATGGTCAATCAGATCGTTCCTTTAAAAATTAAGGTGAAAAACCCTGGGGCTTCATCCTGGTTCTCAGCTGAGTTTCACAGTTTAAAGCGACAAGGACAAAGTGGTATCAGTCACAGTCAGACTCTGACAAAAAAGCTTGTAAGGTTCATTATTTGACCTATGATAAGCTATTGCACTGGCTTAAAGATCCTTTTTCACTGCTTCTATTTTGACAGCAGAAACCTCTTCTAAAGAGTTATTCTGGATAGTAAAGTCCTTTTTTGAGTGTTTCCCACTTAAGGGGGCCCCAGGAATTTTCAGTAGTGAAGAGTAATAATTTTGCATACTCTTTTGAGAAGAAAATTGTGGACCTCCAGGCTTCTATAGATCAAACACTTATCTCAGGGCCAATTGCCCATGGAAAGCTGATTTTATCTCTATGCAGCTGCAAAATATTTCCTTACTGGATCTTGGTATGATGAATGATATTATTCTTAAATTGACGCCTACAACTTGTAGTCTGGACCCTTGCCCTGTTTGGATCATTAAGGAATTAAAGAATGATTTTGCAAAGCAATTATTGTGAATAAATCTTTGTCTAAAGGCTGTTTCCCTGCTTCCCTTAAACAAGCAATAATTAGACCTCTACTGAAAAAATCCTTCACTAGATCCAACAGTTCTCAGTAATTACTAGGGATGTGAATCGTGTCCCCTATCGTCTTAACGATTGAAATCGTCTGGCAGGAGAAGAAAATCGTGTTTGGCACGATTGTTTCGTTAAAAAATCGTTAAAAAATCGTTTTTTCCGATTAGTGCGCACTAATGGGAGTTAGTGCGCACTAACCGGGAGTTAGTGCGCACTAACAGAAAATGATACAATTTGACACTTTTCAGGTCAGTTAAGGTCAGTTTAGGAATGAATATGTATTCCTATTGGCTGCCTTCTTATTTATTCATGTTACCAAGGTTCCCACTGACAATATATGGGGGATGGGAAATGGAAACAGTTGGTAGCTTGACAAAAAATGTAATGTGATCAGTCAATGTGACTAGAACTTGTGCCCTAACCCTGATACCAGGGGTATTGTGATCTTCCTGCACACAGTGCCCTAACCCTGACACCAGGGGTGTTGTGATCTTCCTGTACACAGTGCCCTATCCCTATTAATACCAGGAGTATTGCGATCTTCCTGCACACAGTGCCCTAACCCTGATACCAGGGGTGTTGTGATCTTCCTGCACACAGTGCCCTATCCCTATTAATACCAGGAGTGTTGTGATCTTCCTGCACACAGTGCCCTATCCCTATTAATACCAGGAGTGTTGTGATCTTCTTGCACACAGTGCCCTATCCCTATTAATACCAGGAGTGTTGTGATCTTCCTGCACACAGTGTCCTAACCCTGACACCAGGGGTGTTGTGATCTTCCTGCACACAGTGCCCTATCCCTATTAATACCAGGAGTGTTGTGATCTTCCTGCACACAGTGCCCTAACCCTGATACCAGGGTTGTTGTGATCTTCCTGCACACAGTGCCCTAACCCTGACACCAGGGGTGTTGTGATCTTCCTGCACATAGTGCCCTATCCCTATTAATACCAGGAGTGTTGTGATCTTCCTGCACACAGTGCCCTAACCCTGATACCAGGGGTGTTGTGATCTTCCTGCACACAGTGCCCTATCCCTATTAATACCAGGAGTGTTGTGATCTTCCTGCACATAGTGCCCTATCCCTATTAATACCAGGATTGTTGTGATCTTCCTGCACACAGTGCCCTATCCCTATAAATACCAGGAGTGTTGTGATCTTCCTGCACACAGTGCCCTAACCCTGACACCAGGGGTGTTGTGATCTTCCTGCATGCAGTGCCTTCTCCCGCCTGCATTACTAGTGAGAAGCTGGCTTCACAGACAGGGGGGAGCTTCCTGACCCTCACTCCTCCCCTCCCCCATGTCCCAGCCAGTGAATGGTGTGTGGGTGAGGGGGGGGGGGGAGGATGGTGAGGCTGAAACAGCTCCTTCCCTGCATTACTAGTGAGAGGCTGGCTTCACAGACAGGGGGGAGCTGCCTGACCCTCACTCCTCCCCTCCCCCATGTCCCAGCCAGTGAATGGTGTGTGGGTGAGGGGGGGGAGGATGGTGAAGGCGGAGACAGCTCCCTCCCTGCATTACTAGTGAGAGGCTGGCTTCACAGACAGGGGGGAGCTGCCTGACCCTCACTCCTTCCCTCCCCCATGTCCCAGCCAGTGAATGGTGTGTGGGTGAGGGGGGGGGAGGATGGTGAAGGCGGAGACAGCTCCCTCCCTGCATTACTAGTGAGAGGCTGGCTTCACAGACAGGGGGGAGCTGCCTGACCCTCACTCCTTCCCTCCCCCATGTCCCAGCCAGTGAATGGTGTGTGGGTGAGGGGGGGGGAGGATGGTGAAGGTGGAGACAGCTCCCTCCCTGCATTACTAGTGAGAGGCTGGCTTCACAGACAGGGGGGAGCTGCCTGACCCTCACTCCTCCCTTCCCCCAAGTCCCAGCCAGTGAATGGTGTGTGGGTGAGGGGAGGGGGAGGAGGATGGTGAAGGGTGAGACAGCTCCTTCCTTGCATTACTAGTGAGAGGCTGGCTTCACAGACAGGGGGGAGCTGCCTGACCCTCACTCCTGACTTCCCCCATGTCCCAGCCAGTGAATGGTGTGTGGGTGAGGGGGGGGGAGGGAGGATGGTGAGGCTGAGACAGCTCCTTCCCTGCATTACTAGTGAGAGGCTGGCTTCACAGAGAGGGGGGAGCTGCCTGACCCTCACTCCTGACTTCCCCCATGTCCCAGCCAGTGAATGGTGTGTGGGTGAGGGGGGGGGGAGGATGGTGAGGCTGAGACAGCTCCCTCCCTGCATTACTAGTGAGAGGCTGGCTTCACAGACAGGGGGAGCTGCCTGACCCTCACTCCTTCGGGGTGTTGTGATCTTCCTGCACACAGTGCCCTATCCCTGATACCAGGGGTGTTGTGATCTTCCTGCACACAGTGCCCTATCCCTAATACCAGGGGTGTTGTGATCTTCCTGCACACAGTGCCCTATCCTTGATACCAGGAGTGTTGTGATCTTCCTGCACACAGTGCCCTATTCCTGATACCGGGGGTGTTGTGATCTTCGTGCACACAGTGCCATATCCCTGATACCAGGAGTGTTGGGATCTTCCTGCACACAGTGCCCTATCCCTAATACCAGGGGTGTTGTGATCTTCCTGCACACAGTGCCCTATCCTTGATACCAGGAGTGTTGTGATCTTCCTGCACACAGTGCCCTATTCCTGATACCGGGGGTGTTGTGATCTTCCTGCACACAGTGCCCTATCCCTGATACCAGGGGTGTTGTGATCTTCCTGCACACAGTGCCCTATCCCTGATACCAGGGGTGTTGTGATCTTCCTGCACACAGTGCCCTATCCCTAATACCAGGGGTGTTGTGATCTTCCTGCACACAGTGCCCTATCCTTGATACCAGGAGTGTTGTGATCTTCCTGCACACAGTGCCCTATTCCTGATACCGGGGGTGTTGTGATCTTCCTGCACACAGTGCCATATCCCTGATACCAGGAGTGTTGGGATCTTCCTGCACACAGTGCCCTATCCTTGATACCAGGAGTGTTGTGATCTTCCTGCACACAGTGCCCTATTCCTGATACCGGGGGTGTTGTGATCTTCCTGCATGCAGTGCCCTATCCCGGTTACCGGGAGTGTTGTGATCTTCTTGCACACATCCCGGTATCAGGAATAGGGCACTGTGTGCAGGAATATCATAACACCCCTGGTATTAGGGATAGGGCACTGTGTGCAGGAAGATCACAACACTCCTGGTATGAGGGATAGGGCACTGTGTGCAGGAAGATCACAATACCCCGGAGGAGTGAGGGTCAGGCAGCACTAACTGGGAGTTAGTGCTGCATGTCACAGTGAGCATGTCACAGCCTTGCTCTGCATTGTTTCTCTAGACATTGTCTGTGTGAAAGCATAGCTCTGAGCTCTCTCCGAGTTCTTGGTAAGGATTTTTGCTGTGGCAGCCCATTAACACAAGACAGGAAAAACAAAAAATGAGGTCCTGCCCTGAAAGTGAAGAGGGATTTCTTCTGGACTACTACAACAGCAGGAGCCAGCTTTACGCTAAAGAAACTGGCATACGAGCTTGATGATGTGTCACTGCTGCAGAGTGCAGATAACAGTGAGTGTTTTTCTCTCCAATCTTCTGTGTTCAGCGAGAGAGAAAATGTTGCTGCAGAGGTTGCAGTGAAAGCCAAATTTTCCTCCACTGATTTACATGAAAAATCTTCAGAGGGATAGCCGTGCTAGTCTGGTGTAGCAGCCCCTCAACCTCAAAAGATACTCATCAGCCGCTGCAAATAGTACAAGGACACCAACCCAGGACCCAGACCTTGCCAGAAAAGGAGATGCCAACACTTTCCACATATTATCCCAGACAATGCCATCACTGGACACAACATCATCAGCAACATGCGGGACACATTCTCCTGCTTTTCTTCCAATCTAATATATGCCAACACCTGCCAGCAAAGTCCCGCTTCTGTCTACATAGGACAAACGGCACAATCTATAAGGACAAGGTAAAAGGATTTAAACCTGAGGTTAGAAATGACAACATTCAACCTTCCTTGACATTCTCTATCTGACCTTAAGGTTGCCATACTCCTACATGAAAACTTCAAAGGAGCACTCCAGCCTGAAACTGCTGAATTGGAACTCATTAAAAATCTTAATACCATCACCCAAGGGCTGAACAGAAGCAATGGATTCATGCCTCACTACAAATATGCATAAACTGAACAGTTGTCTGATCATTCTGTCTATTCACACTTACCTCAGTTGTCAGTAGGCTAAACTACAATCCTATTCACACTTTCTCCACACCGTTTCCTGCCTTTTCCCATGTCTTCTCACTGTTCTGTATATATTGTACACATCCACTGTACATCATTTCATGCATCTGATGGTGTGGACTGTGTCCTCAAAAGCTCATGCTTTAATAAAACAGTTAGTCTAAAGGATTCCACTCGACTCCTAGTGCTTTTTTATTCAGATAAAGAGTCATTACTTGTTTTCCCTGAAATAGAAGCTATTGATAGTGTACCAGATGGGGAAAATTTGGGAGGCCTTTATAGTAGTGTGTTAGCCACCTTATCCAGTTCTTTGATGGGGAAGGCAGGACAAAATTAGGATGTGGCTGAAGAGCAGGCAGCACAGTTAGAGAGCACATCTGATGCCCTTGGCAATGTTCCTCAGAGTCCACCCACTATATCAGCTCCAGTGGCAGCATCCTCTGCTAAGTATGTAGAGAAGGGATCAGAGTGGACTTGGAAGATCTGGAGACATTTCTAAATAAGGGAAGGCCCACGCTTTGCAAAATGCAAGCACATGGCAAAGACACAGGTCCTGGCAAACAAATGGGGCATTTAACTAACACTGGCATGCTTTATAAGCCACAGATGGTCGTCAATCTGTAGGCAACAATTAGATTAAATTTCCCGCAAACACCTCCTTCTTTGTACAATGCTCCATGAACTTGAATTGTGAGGAATGCATACTTAGAGTTTGTATAGATATTAACAGTTTTTCCCTCAGCCAACTGCAGGGCTCGGGTGAGGGCGATTAGTTCGGCTTTTTGAACAGTGGTCCCCGGAGGTAAGGGTTGGGTCTCGATGATTTCATCTTCAGATACAACTGCGTATCCGGCGGATCGTATTCCTTGGGTTATCTGACTACTACTGTCGGTGAAGAGCGTCAGGGCTGGTCTCTCAAGTCTGGCCTGCTGGAGTGAATGGTAGCCATGACTTCTCCACAGTCATGGATGACTGGTTCAGGTGCCAGCATGAGTGTGGCCGGGTTCAGATTGCTGCTGTCTTGTATCTGAATTTCAGGTGTTTCGCAGAGCAAGGCCTGGTACTTGACGAGACGTGAGTTGGTCATCCACTTCGGGCCATGAGTTTCAAGCAGTCCCCTGATAGTATGAGGCGTAGTTATCTGTAAGGGTTGTCCGAATGTTAGTTTGACAGCTTCAGGTATCAGTAAGCATGCAGCAGCGATGCTTCGGAGGCAGCCGGGCCATCCCTTGGCAACATTGTCCATTCCTTTGGATAGATAGGCAGCAGGGCGTTCCCATGACCCGAAGGTTTGCTTCAGGGACAGTGCTATATCAGGGTACAAATTATATCGCAATGATAGGGAGGATCAGCTTGGTGGGGGTGTGGGACTTTATGTCCGGGAGGGTGTAGAGTTCAACAGTATAAAGATCATACAAGAGACTAAATGCTCAATAGAATCTATATGGGTAGAAATCACATGTGTGTCGGGTAAGAGTATAGTGATAGGAGTATACTACCGTCCACCTGACCAAAATGGTCAGATGATGAAATGCTAAGAGAAATCAGGGAAGCTAACCAATTTGGCAGTGCAGAAATAATGGGAGATTTCAATTACCCTAATATTGACTGGGTAAATGTAACATCAGGACATGCTAGAGACTTAAAGTTCCTGGATGTAATAAATGACTGCTTCATGGAGCAATTGGTCAAGGAATCAACACTTAAAGGAAAATTTATCCCAGCACAGGGCAAAGACCTTTACATATGTGGCCGGACTGCCTGATTTGGGTCCCTGCCCTCCTGACCTTACCCTGTACAAGGATGTATAGTGTAAACAAAAATTAAAAAACTGGACTGGTGACAACTGTTTCAGTTTAAATCCAGCCTGAGACTTGTGCTGTTGCAGAAAGCAACAATTATCTGATTACAGGAGGCACAGGAAGTTCAGTTACTATCAGGAGCCAATGGGGAGCCAGCTCATTACCCAGGATGAGAACTTCAGACCAATCAGAAAAGAGAAAAAAAAACCATCAAAGCCTAAGGCAGGAGGAATATCAGTGCTGTGTGTGTTGGGGTAATGAGCCCAGCTACCAAGCTGAGCTAGATTTCAATTACCCTAATATTGACTGGGTAAATGTAACATCAGGACATGCTAGAGACTTAAAGTTCCTGGATGTAATAAACGACTGCTTCATGGAGCAATTGGTCAAGGAATCAACACTTGGTATCAGCAGTGGGAGAGGGGTATCAGCAGTGGGAGAGGATCCCTCCCCTCCCCACTTCCACCACAGCTACCAGGAGACAGAAGGAGAGTCCAGGAGCTTCCACTATAGGAGCCAGGAGTTTACCACTCCCCTACCTGCAGGACCAGTTGCAGCTAAGTAGTCCTAAATTGTTCAGCAGGAGCAGTACAACAGGTTATGTTTTCTTTCTTTGTCCCTGCCTTGCAGTATTGACATCAGACTGTTGTGTCAGTGAGCTGCCAGAAAAACACTGCTGTTAGCTACTGAGTAGAGTCCTGCCCTGAATTGTCACTCCCTGCATCAGGGCAGGGAACCAGCGTTTCCCCTTCTTTGGAGCCTCTCTAAGACTGGAGCTTCCCCAAAGAGTGCCTCTACGTTTCAACTAATACAGCCTTCATTGATTATGCTTTAAGGGGGAATACACTTCTTGGACTGGGGACTATGAGAGCAACAGTAGAACATATTCTGATACACTGGTGTGAGAATTACCTTAGAGTGCAGTCTAAGCAGGCAAAGCAACAGACTACTATAACATGCGGGACACATTCTCCTGCTTTTCTTCCAGTCTAATATATGCCAACACCTGCCAGCAAAGTCCCGCTTCTGTCTACATAGGACAAACGGGACAATCTATAAGGAAAAGGTAAAGGGATTTAAACCTGAGGTTAGAAATGACAACATTCAAGCTTCCTTGACATTCTCTATCTGACCTTAAGGTTGCCAAACTCCTACATGAAAACTTCAAAGGAGCACTCCAGCCTGAAACTGCTGAATTGGAACTCATTAAAAATCTTAATACCATCACCCAAGGGCTGAACAGAAGCAATGGATTCATGCCTCACTACAAATATCCATAAACTGAACTGTTGTCTGATCATTCTGTCTATTCACACTTACCTCAGTTGTCAGTAGGCTAAACTACAATCCTATTCACACTCTCTCCACACCGTTTCCTGCCTTTTCCCATGTCTTCTCACTGTTCTGTATATATTGTACACATCAACTGTACATCATTTCATGCATCTGATGGTGTGGACTGTGTCCTCGAAAGCTCATGCTTTAATAAAACAGTTAGTCTAAATGATTCCACTCGACTCCTAGTGCTTTTTTATTCAGATGAAGAGTCATTACTTGTTCCCTGTACGTACCCAGATCAGTCCAGACACCTGGGTTGTGACTCCGCACCAGCAGATGGAGACAGAGTAAAACCTGTCGGGCTCCCTACATATAGTAAGGTGCCACCCACAGCCCCTCAGTCTTTCTCTGTCTCCAGCAGATGGGGCAGGTTTACCCACGGTCTCTGGGATCCCTGGTTCATGTTTTCGTAGTTAGTCAGGGATAGTTAAAAAAAAAAAAAAAAAAGAAGAAAGAAATACATATAAAGGATAAAAGGCATTCAGAAGAAGAAAAGAGAAGAAAATTCTCCTCTGGTGTAAGTCTCCCAGGGGGGTTGGGAAGGTTCTGAGAGGACCATCCCCCCCCGGTTGAGACCGCTGCTGAGGGTCGAGGACCAGGCCGAGGTAGGCAGCAGCGTCGGGGGTGACACCGGGAAGCCCGGTTCACTCACCCCCGCTGGAGCAGAAGATTCAGGACCCAAACCTTTGAATCTTATTATCATAATAAATCCTCTTAGCTATAATAATTTTTTTTACGATAATGGGCAAGAAAGATACGATAATTAGTTAATGCTAAAATAGTTTTTGATTTCTTCCAGATTCTTTCTTTTCTACGTAATATAAGTTTTAATTGTCTTAGATCATTATTGTACCAAGGATTCTGCTTTTTAGTAAGTTGCACTGCTTTGAGTCTTAGTGGATTTATTCTGTCAGCTATTTCTTGAGTTGTCTTATACCACATCTCGGTAGGATCTAGAGATGCTTGGGATTTAGATGGGTACTCAGTTAATTCTGACTGAAGTACTTCGGAATTATAGGGTTTCCTATATTCAAAAGAACATAACTTTTTTTCTTCAGTTAGATTGGGCCTGATATAGGAAACTTTAGAACAAATTAAGTAATGATCTAACCAGGGGACAGGCCAGATGTGTGTTTTTTCATGTTTAATTAGTGTTGGCTTAACAAAGATTCGATCCAGAGCATGTCCATGAATATGAGTTGCCCATGGGGTTAACAATTCTAAACCTAAGGCTTGCAGGGCTTCGACTAATATACAACATGAAGAAGAAAGAGGAGATGCATTCATGTGTAGATTAAAATCTCCTAAAAGAATTGAAGGCCTGTCGGGGTTGATATTAAGAGTTAAATATTCTATAATTGGTGAAATATTAGTTTCTAATAATCCTGGGGGGTTAGCGGACTGCATATCCTTTTGCTATCAGCAAGCAGGCATTCCACTTCAAGACCGTGTCAAACCACACTCTGAGAGGGTCATGGCGACTTCAGTAGCGCACCTACGATCGGTGCCGCTTCCTGACATTTGCAGGGCTGCCACCTGGAGTTCTCTCCACACCTTTGCAGCCCACTATTGCTTGGACAAAGCCGGAAGACAAGATTCCATCTTTGGCCAATCTGTCCTACGCAACCTACTCACAACTTGACGTACCAATACCCTTCCAACTGCCCGGTAGGGTTCAGGATGCCCTCGGCCAAAATTCACCCCAGTCCCAGTGCCTTGCACACCTGGGTACATTTGGTGCATTATCGGACATCCTCAGCTCTGTACTCACCCATATGTGAGGACTACCATCCTGCTTGTCCTGTGAGAAAGCAAATGTTGCTTACCTGTAACAGGTATTCTCACAGGACAGCAGGATGTTAGTCCTCACGAAACCCGCCCGCTGCCCCGCGGTTTGGGGTTCGTTATGTTTCTTATTTAATTTTTCGGCACTTCCTGTAGCTTTTTAAACAAGACTGAAGGGGGACTCCTGCTGGCTGCAGGGTTAGTGCCATGCTGGGCATGCCCAGTAGGGGCCAGTCAAAGTTCTAGAAACTTTGACAAAAGTGTTCCGTGATTGGGCTCCATCCTATGATGTCACCGATATGTGAGGACTAACATCCTGCTGTCCTGGGAGAACACCTGTTACAGGTAAGCAACATTTGCTTTCTCTGCACAAAGAACCCCCCCAGTCAGTTTCAGTCCCCCCCCCCTCAAATAAACCTATCATTGTCTTTATTTGATAGCATCGTTCAACCATTGGTTCTAGATGGGAGTGAGGTCTGGAGTCTACACAGAGTGGGACAGAATCTCAGTAAAACCCTGCACCTCCAGTTCTGTAACACACACCAGAACCACAGAAATTCCCTCCGCAAAGCAGGTAGAACATTTCCCCATTACAACTTATCAGTCAACAAAATTTATATTCAAATTGTAATGTCACCTCAGGAAGAGCAACATCCACTCCCTTCCACTGACACTTTGTAAAGTAACATAAAACTGTGAAAAAAGACCCTCAGAATCTATAAACTTCCAAGACTCAAACAGCAAAACCCTAGCTACGAAAAGGCAGCTCTACAAATATTACACCAGGCCTAAAATACCAATGCACCTCCTATTGGGAAACAGAACAAGCTGAATTGCTACAGATCCCCACACAGGAACGACACGCAAGCAGAATTCCTCCCCTCCGTCACACATTCAGAACATGGACAGACTCGCGCCTAATACAGAGCAAGGGACCACAAATCAGAAACAGAAACATGCGGACAAAACGTGAAGCCAGATTCTATAAGCAGTGCAATACTGGAGGATGAGAAACAGAAAGGCAATCCTTCCTGCACTCTGCAAAATGCCAAAACAGAAGAGAGGGGACTGTGAAGGGGGTGAATTTGGAAATGGGGCTAGTGAGGAGGTAAAAAGGGGGAATGGGAATGTAGGTGGGAGATCAGAGAGACAATAAAGGGGCTTGGCCATGCCGGGAGAGGTGAGTGACAGGGAAGGAACTGGGGGCCGGTGAGAGAGGTCAGAGGGCTGGGAGAGGATGAGCAGAGAGGGTGAAGATGGGAGGAATCTTGAGAGAGAAGTGAAATCAAAGGGGGAAATGAAGGGGCTGGAGAGGGTGGCGACAGAGGGAGATGGAAGGCTGGCGGTCTAAGTGAGAAATGAAGAGAGCAACGCTCCTTCCACTGCCTTTCAGCTCCTCCCCAGTCCCCTTAGGTCTTTCCATCTCACTCGCTCCCTCTCGCTCTTCAAAAGCTTTTCCTCCTTTTTAACCCTCCATAAAAGGCTTTTACGCTTTCTCACCCCTCTTCCAAGGCTTTTCCCTCTTCTCAACTCCCTCCCTTCAGATCCCCCCCCTCTTCTGACTCCCTGCAAATGTTCTCACCCCCTCGCCCTATATGGCTTTCTACCCCTCAAGCCCTTTTCCCTTTGTACCTTGTACCCGCCCCTCCCAGGACCAGTGGAAGCACTAGGCGAACCAGGCCCGGGCCTAAGGCCCCGAGTATTAGGGGGCGCCGCGAGCAGTGGCATCCCGAGAGGAGCCAATGCCCATGGGCGCAGGGAGGCTGGGGCGGCCGCCGGTGGACCTCATCCCACGAGCGGCTGAGCAGCGACACCCAGCAGGCAGATCGGCAGAGCCGTGGCGGAGCTCACGTCGCCACGGCCCGAAGGAAAAAGTTGCGTTTAAACGTGCAGGTGCTCCTCCTCCTTCCTGAATGCGCGGCCCCGGAAGAAAACATCGCTGCAAAACGAGGCCGCATCGAGGCGAGCTTGCCTCAAACTGCAGCCACGGCAAAGACCCAAGACCCCTGGCTATCTACTTCCCCTGTCAAGAAGGGCTGAGTCCGGACAGGGATTACCAAGTCCCCGCTCGCCCTGCTCCACCCGAGGGATAGCCCAAGAAGGAACCTAACGCCTCGGGGAGCCAAACTCTCTTCTTATCTTTTTTTTTTTTAAACAATTCCAGACTGCAGGTTTGCACCTCTACCATCTGCTGGAGACAGAGAAATACAGGTCAATACTGAAGGACTGCAGGTGGCCCTCCCATTTATGTAGCAGTGCCTCAAAGTTTTGTTCTCTGCCTCCATCTGCTGGTAGGGATGCATAAACCCTCTCGTCTGGACTGATCTGGGGTACTAACAGGAACCTATTTCCTTAAAAGATGAAATGAAATGCCTAATGTCTCTTTTGCCCTGTATGTTTGTCTTGATTATATTGTAAGCTCTACTGAGTAGGGACTGTCTCTTATATGTTTTGGTAGAGTGCTATGTACTTCTAGTAGCACTATGGGAATGATAATTAGTAGTAGAAACTGGTTTGTACCTTTAGGAATCACTGTCCCATGGGTCCATGTCATCACTAAGAACATAAGAAATTGTCATACTAGATCAGACCAAGAGTCAATCAAGCCCAGCATCCTGTTTCCAACAGTGATCAAACCCAGCATTCCTGTTTCCTGTTTCCCACAGTACCCAAACACTAAGTAGACCCCATGCTACTGATGCTAGGATTAGACAGGCTATTCCCTAAGTCAGCTTGATTAATAGCAGTTAATAGACTTATCCAAACCTTTTTTAAACCCAGCTACACTAACTGCACTAACCACATCCTCTGGCAACAAATTCCAGAGCTTAAGCTGAGTGAAAAAGAACTTTCTCTGATTAGTCTTAATGTGCTACTTGCTAACTTCATGGTATGCCCCCTAGTCCTTCTATTAAACGAAAGTGTAAATAACCGACTCACATCTACTCGTTCAAGATCTCTCATGATTTTAAAGACCTCTATCATATCCCCCCTCAGCTGTCTCTACTCCAAGCTGAACAGCCCTAACCTCTTCAGCCTTTCCTCATAGGGGAGCTGTTCCATCCCCTTTTTCATTTTGATCACCCTTCTCTGTACCTTCTCCATGGCAACTATACCTTTTTTGGGGTGCGGCGACCAGAGTCAGGCTCACTGGTCTATAGTTTCCTGGATCGCCCCTGGAACCCTTTTTAAATATTGGGGTTACATTTGCTATCCTCCAGTCTTCAGGTACAATGGATGATTTTAATGATAGGTTACAAAATTTACCTAATAGATTTGAAATTTCATTTTTTAGCTCCTTCAGAACCCTGGGGTGTATACCATCCGGTCCAGGTGATTTACTACTCTTCAGTTTGTCAATCAGGCCTACTTCATCTTCTAGTTTCACCGTGATTTAGTTCAGTTCATCTGACTCATCACCCTTGAAAACCTTCTCTGGAACGGGTATCTCCCCAGCATCATCATTGGTAAACACAGAAGCAAAGAATTCATTTAGTCTTTCTGCAATGGCCTAAACTTCCCTAAGAGCCCCTTTAACCCCTCAGTCATCCAACCGACTCCCTTATAGGTTTCTTGCTTCGGATGTATTTTAAGAACTTTTTATTATGACTTTTTGCCTCTACGGCCAACATCATTTCAAATTCTCTCTTAGCCTGCCTTATCAGTGTTTTACACTTAACTTGACAATGCTTATGCTTTTTCCTATTTTCTTCAGATGGATCCTTCTTCCAATTTTTGAAGGATTTTTTTTGGCTAAAATAGCCTCTTTCAGCTCACCTTTTAACCTTGCTGGTAATCGTTTTGCCTTCCTTCCACCTTTTTTAATGCATGGAAGACATCTGGACTGCACATCTAAGATTGTATTGTTATAACTATTTATATTTTTCCAAACAGAGAAAAGTACATAGAAGCAATAACTCATATTGCAGTGAGGTACATGGCAAAAGATAGTACATAGGGGAGCAAACGATTGAGGGACAATAGAAGTGGAAATAAAAAAATAACCCTAAGTGGCACCACAAATTAGCTTAAGTATCATTCAAATAATCAAGATATGGCCCCCAAGTACTGGTAAATTTAGCATGCTTACCCTTAAGACTGTATCGTAGCTGTTCCAGATCAGCAATAGCCTGTATTTGTGAGCGCCAGTGAGGCATACTAGGGGTGACTTTTTTTTCTGAATGAGAGTGATCGTAGCATCAGCCATAGTGCCCAGGGAATGCCCCCCACCACCAGTAGGGAACCCATCAGGGCCAGGACATTTACCCTCCGGTAACAACTTGATAGCTGCCTGAATTTCAAGCAGAGAAATTGGGGCCACCATAAGATTCTATTTTTAAACAATGTCTACACCTGTTGTACACTTTTAACCTCTGCAGCTGCACCTTTCAGTTTTTTTTCTATTTCGCTCATTTTATCAAAGTTTCCCTTTTGAAAATTTAGTGTTAGAGCTGTAGATTTACATACTGTCCCCTTCCAGTCATTAGTTCAAGATTTGGTGAGAGAGGTAATAGTGGTGGGGCCAAGTGGCCCCACCACTATTACCTCTCTCACCAAATCTTGCGTTCTACCAAGAATTAAATCTAAAATTGCTCCCTCTATCGTTGGTTCCTGAACCAATTGCTCCATGAAGCAGTAGTTTATTCCATCCAGGAACTTTGTCTCTAGCAAGTCCTGATGTTACATTTACCCAGTCAATATTGGGGTAATTGAAATCTCCTATTACTGCACTGCCAAATTTATTAGCTTCCCTGATTTCTCTTAGCATTTCATCATCTGACCATTTTGGCCAGGTGGACGGTAGTATACTCCTATCACCGTACTCATACCCAACACACATGCGATATCAACCCATATAGATTCTAATGAGTATTTAGTCTCTTGTATGATCTTTATACTGTTGGACTCTATAGCCTCTTGGATATAAAGTGCCACACCCTCCAAGTTGATCCTATCATTGCGATATAATTTGTATCCTGATATAGCACTGTTCCGTTAGTTATCCTCCTTCTACCAAGTCTCTGTGATGCCAATTATGTCTATCTCATCATTCACCGCTATACACTCTGACTCTCCCATCTTACTTCTTAGATTTCTGGCAATGGCATACAGACATTTCAAAGTGTGTTTTTTATTTGTATTAACAACCTGCTTTCAGATGATAGGGATAATTTGGATTCTTTACTTACAGGCACATGGACTACGTTTGCATTTATTGGAACCTCTCTGTTGGGATGCCATAGCTCTCCTATTTCATTAGTATCCTTCAAAGATACATTCCTCCGAACCGTTTAAAAGCTGCTCTATCTCCTTTTTAAAAGTTAGTGCCAGCAGCCTGATTTCATTCTGGTTTCCCAGTTTCTTACAAAACTGAATCCCTGCTCCCTGCATCATCGTCTCATCCATGAATTGAGACCCGAGAGCTTTGCTTGCCTCTGAGGACCTGCACCTGGAATGGGCAACATTTCAGAGAATGCCACCCTGGAGGCTCCAGATTTCAGCTTTCTACCTGAAATCCTAAATTTGGCTTCCAGAACCTCTCTCCCACATTTTCCTATGTCGTTGGTGCCCACATGTACCTCGGCAGCCAGCTCCTTCCTAGCACTGTCTATAATCCTATCTGGGTGACGCGTGAGGTGTGCCGCCTTCGCACCAGGCAGGCAAGTTACCAGGCAGTCCTCATGTCCACCAGCCACCCAGCTAGCTACATTTATGATGGCCGACCTAACCCTTCCCTCCTGGGCAGTAGCCCTAGGAGTCTTGTACTCAGTGCAAGAGGACAATGCATCACCTGGAGAGCAGGTCCTTGCTACAGGATCATCACTTCCTGCTACACCAAGATGATGTTCTCCAACCGTGAGACTTTTCTGATCCAAGGCAGCACCGGGTGACGTGTGAGGTCTGCCACCGTCGCACCAGGAAGGCAGGTTACCAGGCAGTCCTTCCGTTCATCAGCCACCCAACTATCTACATTTATTATGGCCGACCTAACCCTGCCCCCCGGTACTGTAGAGGTTACATGGGGTAAATCAATCAGGAGCCTGAGTTTTTGTTTTTTTTTTTAATTTAATTTTATTTATATTCCAACTTTCAGCACTTCAAAGTGGATGACATTCAGGTACTGTAGTTATTTCTCTATTCATAGTGGGCTCACAATCTGACCCTGAGGCCACAAGGAGTGGTGACAGTGGTATTTAAACCCTGGCTTCCCACTGCTCTAACCCTTAGTCTTTTATAGCCAGCGAGCAGAGGTGTTTCAGGGATCGGAGCTGAGGCAGAGCTGGAGGGGCGGAGTCAGCAGAATTTCAAATGTCTCTCTGGTACAGCACAAAAGTCGAGCCACGCACTTGGAAAATTATTGTTGGTGATGAGCAGGAGTTTTACTTGTTATTTGCCTGGTATATTGAGAGAAGGTTTTTTTATTCAGATGATCTTCAGCCGGGCAGCAGCATAAGAGCGCAGAGTTCCACTAGCACCAGGAGCTGGAGCCGAGGAGATGAATCCCAGGACCGATGTCTTCACCCTGCTGCTAAGTTCTGAGAGAGAGAGACTGTAACACTGAGAGAGAGATGCTCGTTTCAGCAGACATTGCACTGCTGCTGAGGATCTGTTAGAGGGATAGTACGGGCTGAGAGAATGAGAGTTGGAATTAGCAGAAAGAGAGAGAGAGACCTGTTTCAGCTGGGAAGTACAGCTGTGGGGTGACAGGAAAAGGTTACACAGCACCCTCATATCTGACTAGGAAGGAAGCAGCATTTCACTCTGGAGACAAACTGTTAAGTACCAGCAGTTACTGCTCCTTTCCTTTTTTCCTCTTTGCTGTTTGCAGTTTTCCAAGCCTTTTGAGTTAACTGTAAATCCTTTTCTTATATATTATAACATTCATTTATTAGCACTGTTTCTGTGAATGATTAGTGACAGGTGAGTTAGTGCTGGGTATCAGCAGGGTCCTGCACCAAGTCTCACACTTCTTTCAGGTTTTTGTGGCAGGTAGAGCTGGAGTAACCAACAAGCATCTGAATCAGTGAGGAGGTCTTCTGACCACAGATTGTGCTAATAAATAAACATTTGACTGCTATATAGTGATTCCTCAGTTGTTATATTTATTGTTTTGTCTTTTCTGGGTCTCTTTTCTAAGGTCTAAGCACCTCCCAGAGGAGGACCTAGTTTAGGGTAGTGAGTGGACTAAACCATTTGCTATGGCTCATTGGAGTAACTATAGAGGGCAGACAGTTCCCTGTGATCTGAGGGACTCCTCGTCTCTGAGAAATCACTGATTAGCACTGTGAAATCCCTGAATACCAACAAAATGTTTCTTCATTTATATTTATAAACTAATAGGTCCATTCAGCGGTGCTGAGAGCAGGAAGTTAGCTGGACTTACCCATGTACAGGTTCCCGCTGGATAGACCCAAAGACAGTGGAGTAAGTTTATCTATCTCACTTCAGGGCTGCTACCCAGCTAAACATAAGCCCCACACCCGGTCATCTCTTTTTATCCAGGTAAGTTAGCCATTCATTGGCCCACAATTTTAACGCTTTGCGGTTTGTCTAGCTAAATTCCAAACTCAGCCGGACAAATCCGCTGACCAAGCACCTTTAAAAGTATTACAGGGCACGAAGCGATGTTTGCAAAGTCTCCTTACCGGTTTTTTTTCTTCGAAGCGCATGCACTGCAATCAGACCAAATACACACGGGATGTCAAGGAGAAGTAAGGGAAAGGAAAAGGGGAAAGGGGAAGCATAAACAAGACAGAGAAAGGGGAGGAAAAGTAGAGAACAGCAAAGGCAGATGGGCAGAGAGGAAGGAGGAGGGAGATATAGAGAAGGGAGGCATGGGCTAGGGGAGAGGAGGGAGAGCAGGGAGAGCATTGGAAGGAGGGTGGGAGGAGTTGATACAATAACAGGAAGGAGCAAAGGAGAAAAAGATGGAAGGGGGGGAACAGGAGATAAGGCCGGGAGATTGATGGGAGAGGGAGGAGGGGAGATGCAGAGGGGGAGGCATGGGGTAGAAGAGAGGAGAGAGAGCAGAGGGAGCAGTGGAAAGAGGGATGGGAGTAGCTGCACCGGTGCTGAAGTTTGCAGGACGAGCGGAACCGGAAAGAGAAAGAAAGGAGATATGTGAGCATTTCCTGATGTCCTACTTTCCATCTGAGGTACAGGCATTGATATTGGTTATCACAAAGTTAATTGTGCCCATTTCTGTATTCAAAGTAAGGGGTAAGTTTTCAGAAGAGCTGCTAAGTGACCACAAGAGTTGATTCTGTTTACTGGATAAATTTTCAATCACAGCTTGGCGGCTGGAAATATTCCCAAATTTAGCTTAGCTGGTTCAGCACTGAGAAGCCTCCTGAATACTTACCCTGAGCAGCTCCAGAGGATCTAACCTCACTGAAGGCCTGTCCCTTAATCTAAAAAAAATACCCACCTCTACCCTGACTCCCAATCGCTCGGTCATTTTTGATGCAGGCTTGTCTTCGTCTGTTAAAGAAAGGTTCAAACTTTAAATTGTGTAAGGCTGAATGCACATCACCATTATATACAGGGAGGACAATAATGAAAGCCATTTCTGGGGATAAAGTGCTCTTTTATCCACAGAAATAGGCTGTTTGATTACTGTCCATCCTCTACACAAGTAAAGGTAGGAGCATATAACAAGGTATATTTCTGGTTTGGAGTTCAGACAGGGGGAAAACTATATGCTACCCAGCTAAACATAAGCCCCACACCCAGTCATCCCGTTTTATCCAGGTAAGTTAGCCATTCATTGGCCCACAATTTTAACACTTTGCAGTTTGTCCAGCTAAATTCCGAACTCAGCTGGACAAATCCGCTGATCAAGGACCTTTAAAAGTATTATAGGGCACAAAGCGATGTTTGCAAAGTCTCCTTACCGTTTTTTTTTCTTCGAAGCGCATGCACTGCAATCAGACCAAATACACACGGGATGTCAAGGAGAAGTAAGGGAAAGGAAAAGGGGAAAGGGGAAGCATAAACAAGACAGAGAAAGGGGAGGAAAAGTAGAGAACAGCAAAGGCAGGTGGGCAGAGAGGAAGGAGAAGGAAGATATAGAGAAGGGAGGCATGGGCTAGGGGAGAGGAGTGAGAGCAGAGAGAGCATTGGAAGGAGGGTGGGAGGAGTCGATACAATAACAGGAAGGAGCAAAGGAGAAAAAGATGGAAGGGGAGAACAGGAGATAAGGCAGGGAGATTGATGGGAGAGGGTGGAGGGAAGATAGAGAGGGGGAGGCTTGGGGTAGGGAAGAGCAGAGGGAGCAATGGAAAGAGGGGTGGGAATAGTTGCACCGGTGCTGAAGTTTGCAGGATGAGCGGAACCGGAAAGAGAAAGAAAGGAGATATGTAAGCATTTCCTGATGTCCTACTTTCCATCTGAGCTACAGGCATTGATCTTGGTTATCACAAACAGGCCAATACAGTAAGGTGCGGTAGAAAGAGGTGCATTAGTGCTGGGCGCACCTGCGTTTGCCGCACGCACAGTTCGGATCACATACCGCTCGAGACTGTATTTAAATGGCAATCTTTGCGTGCCTTGAAGGCTTTATGCATAAGCAACACGAAATCAGATGAAAAAGAAGAGTCTGAAGACAAATCTGTCTGATCCCCCTCAGGGACCTCTGGATTGGCAGCACAGCTGGGTCTTGCAGGTCTGTCCCCCTTAGGGACTCTGCGTTGTGGTGACAATCGTGGTGGAGGGTCGTCCTCCCCCCGTGCCGCTGGCGCCTTGGGGCGTTCCCACGGGATCGGGTCGGCACCTGAAGAATGTAAGTCCCCAAATGCTCCGGTCACTGTTTGGACCCTCATCAGGTCCCTGCCCGTGGCCGCAGAGACCCCCTTGCCTCCGGAGAGGCAATCGGAACACAAATTGTCCCAGGACAGTTGCGCCCGCGTGGTGCCGCAGGCCCTACAAGCGGCCCGATGCGGCATGCTGCAGCAAAAAACAGCCCCGAAAATCGCTCGGAAGGTGGCGAAAATGGCGCGCAAGCACCCAACTGCGACCGGAAGGGAAGGAGAATGAAGCCCCGACAGAACACACAAAAATTTTTTTTAACTTTTTTCTTTTTTTTAAATATACTCGCCCAATAGTCTCCGGGTCCTGGACCTACTGGGGGGAGTGAGCCGGGCTCCCCGGTATCACCCCCAGTCACAAATTCACGCTGGCAGGAGGGCAAAACACCCCACACCTCAGCGGCCTGGGAAACCAGGGGGGATGGACCTCACAACCCCCTGGGAGGCGGGAGACTGGACCTGCAGGCAAACCACTGCGCTCCTATACCTTCTTCTAACTTTATCCTTCTCTTTACCCAGCTAACAATACTATCTAGAAGTGAAAAACTAGGCCTCAGCACAGACTGTAGGTTCTGCACCTCCTCCACCTGCTGGGAGACAGAGGAAGACCGCCAGACTGGAGGTGGCACCAGCCTAGATAAGGCATAGGTTTGTTTGATAAACTTCTGCCTCCAACTGCTAGAGGGGGGGGGGCAAAACCCAGGAGTCTGGACTGACCCGGGTATGTACAGGGAATTTAGCTTAGCCAGTTCAGCACTGAGGAGCCTCCTGAAAACTTAGCCTGAGCAGTTCCAGAGGATCTAACCTCACTGAAGGGCCTGTCCCTTAATCTAAAAAAAATACCCACCTCTACCCTGACTCCCAATCGCTCGGTCATTTTTGATGCAGGCTTGTCTTCGTCTGTTAAAGAAAGGTTCAGACTTTAAAATGTGCAAGGCTGAACGCACATCACCATCATATACAGGGAGGACAATAATGAAAGCCATTTCTGGGGGTAAAGCGCTCTTTTATCCACAGAAATGGGCTGTTTGATTACTGTCCATCCTCTACACAAGTAAAGGTAGGAGCATAGAACAAGGCAGATTTCTGGTTTGGAGTTCGGACAGGGGGAAAACTACATGCAGAGTTTTCCTTTAACACCGCGCCCTCACAAAAAGCAGGCAGGGGTATTTTAGAGGGGGCAATAAACAAAGCAAATCTAGATGTGTACGTTTGCATTCCTTATCACCTCAGGTTAAAATTCAGATGGGATTGGCCAGACCTTGCATACTTTGATTATTTAGGTCAAGGCTGGGAAACATCCAGACCCAGATGAGACCCACAGCTCAGTCCCAGGCAGCCACTGCCAGAGCCCCAAACCAGAGCTTCATGGAGGGAGCTTTTGCTCCGTGTCTCTGACTCCCCCTCCCCCCATAATCAAATGTTCACGGCAGGAGCGAGCAGGATCGGCTGCCACAGCTTGGGTTCATCTCCCCACCTTGTCCCTGAATGAAATATTCATAAGGGCTGGAGAGCGGCACCAGAGCTCCTGCCTCGTCCTCGGCTCCTTCCTGCAGCCTCCCACCCCAAGAAAAACTGGAGAGGCAAGACTCGCTTTCAATTGCTTCCCCTCCCCCTTTATAATCCCACACAATGTTTGTTTTGGTTAAATAAAGGCCGCAGTTTATTATAACATGACCCAAGCCCCTAACACTTAATACACTATTCAACATATACACCCCCCCCCCTTTTATCCCCTTCTTAACAACTTGCTCCCCACCTCGACCCAGTGGTAGAGCTACACCCATAGAGTCCATTTCCTTACCCCACCTCGCACCAGCGTGGGTAAGTACCCCGGCCTCTGAGCTTCGGCCCCCTCATGTAGCAGCCCCACACTACACGAGATACCTCCCCCCCCCCCCAAATGCCTTTTAACAACACATAACAAAATCAACCATATTGGGCTGGGGTTACCCGCCACTGTGACAATCAATAAAGACAACACACATTGAATAACATCCAATGATTCTACCATAAGGGAGGGAGGAGGGAAATTATTCCAGCCTGCGCCCTCAGCCCTCTCCCACCCAACTGAGGCGCGAAAGGGCTCTCTGCCCTAACTAACTATTACCCCAACCAATCCCAGCTCCTCAATTCAAAATACTTCCTTTTCATTGGCCCCTTAGCTTTCCTTTCTCCCCCTCCCCTTTCCCTCCTAACTTATAATTTAACCCTATCCTACCGCTCGCTAACCCCCGTTATTATCTGCTAAGCAATACAAGATTGCTGAGCCTTCACTTAAATGTTCACAGGGAAAACAGAGCAAGAGCTGTGCTGCTTCTGGCTCTGCCCCTGCCACACAGAATGAAATATTCCTGGCAGGAAGGAAGAGCACACATCACATCTCTTCCTTTACCTCCCTGGAATAAAACATTCTTAGCAGAAGTAAAGCAAAAGCTGCTTCACCTGACACTCGGAGGTTAAACCCTTGCTCACTTGCTTGGACCTTGAAGATCCCAGCAAGCACTACAGAGGCCTTGCCTGCTCCTGCACTCGTGCCTCTCTCCTGACAACCTCCCACCCACCAACTGGGTTTCCCAAGTCCCCTACCACCTGCTCCTTCATGAGGGCTTTCTGAGGACATTGTGACTCCCTAAACCTGGGGTTTCACAGTATCCAGACAAATAAAGAAGGCACATCCAAAAAATACCAGAATCACTGAAAAACTCACTTACCTAGGATCCACAGGGCTAATAAACAGAGCTTGTTATGAAGACTGTATTACAAGCAGGGGAAGGAGAAAAGGAATTTCACAGTAACTCCAACTGGTTTTTAAGTGAATGTTTTTGCAGAGCTGAATGCTGCACCTGTCTCAGTCGGCTCTGAGGGTGCTGATAGGATCAGCTCAGACTGTACAACTGGCTGGGCTTCTTTAGCTTTACAAACTCTCCCTGTCTGTCCCTATTAACCCACAGCTCTCTCTCTCCCTCAGGGACCCTCTAATGGTAATAAAAGGGAATTTTACATGGGAGGGAAATAATATTAACCACTAAAACTGTTTTGCTAAAAGGAGAAGTAAGGGAAAGGAAAAGGGGAAGCATAAACAAGACAGAGAAAGGGAATAAAAAGCAAAGAACAGCAAGGGCAGGTGGGCAGAGAGGAAAGAGAAGGAAGATATAGAGCGTTCACCCAGCAAGATAGGAACCAATCTCTTGAAGAGACAGCGTAGTCCAGGCAGAAGGTCTGTGGCAGATAGTGAAGAGACGAAGTGATGGTCACAGGAACATGGAGACGTTGGAGGCATGAAGACCCAAGAGACGCTGGAGGCATGAAGACACAGGAGACGCTAGAGGCATGAAGACACAGGAGACGCTGGAGGCATGAAGACCCAAGAGACCCTGGAGGCATGAAGACACAGGAGACGCTGGAGGCACGAAGACCCAAGAGACACTGGAGGCATGAAGACACAGGAGACGCTAGAGGCATGAAGACACAGGAGACGCTGGAGGCATGAAGACCCAAGAGACGCTGGAGGCATGAAGACACAGGAGACGCTGGAGGCACGAAGACCCAAGAGACGCTGGAGGGCATGAAGACACAGGAGACGCTGGAGGCATGAAGACATAGGAGACGCTGGAGGCATGAAGACCCAAGAGACGCTGGAGGCATGAAGACACAGGAGACGCTGGAGGCACGAAGACCCAAGAGACGCTGGAGGCATGAAGACATAGGAGACGCTGGAGGGACGATGACACAGGAGACACTGGAGGCACGACACCAAAGCACAGGGGATCACAGCCTAGGAGCAACAGAGGACGTCTGTTGCAAAGAGCAAGAAAGAAAGGAGTTGCCTGGTTTCAAACCTCTACTATGGTGATGTCATAATCAGACATCATAATCCCAAGCTGGCTTAGCTCTCCAGCTGCAGCCCTTAAAGGGACCTAACACTTTGCTCTCTGGCTATAGTTTTCCCCCTGTCCAAACTCCAAACCAGAAATATGCCTTGTTATATGCTCCTACCTTTACTTGTGTAGAGGATGGACAGTAATCAAACAGCCTATTTCTGTGGATAAAAGAGCGCTTTACCCCCAGAAATGGCTTTCATTATTGTCCTCCCTGTATATAATGGTGATGTGCATTCAGCCTTACACATTTTAAAGTCTGAAACTTTCTTTAACAGACGAAGACAAGCCTGCATCAAAAATGACCGAGTGATTGGGAGTCAGGGTAGAGGTGGGTATTTTTTTAGATTAAGGGACAGGCCCTTCAGTGAGGTTAGATCTTCTGGAGGCTTCTCAGTGCTGAACCGGCTAAGCTAAATTTGGGAACATTTCCATGCTGGTAATCAGTTTGCCTTCCTTCCATTTTTCTTAATGCATGGAATACACCTGGTCTGTGCTTCTAGGATGCTACTTTTAAACAAGGCCCACGCCTGTTTTTTGTAACTACTTTTCTCATTTTCTCAAAGTTTCCCTTTTGAAAGTTTAGTGCTAGAGCCATAGATTTACATACTGTTCCCCTTTCAGTCATTAATTTAAATTTGATCATATTATGATCACTATTGCCAAGCAGCCCCACCACTGTTACCTGTCTCACCAAATCCTGAGAGGAGAGGATCACCTTGCTGGTGGCTGAAAGGAATCAGTAAGTTTTTGCTTGGGACATTGTCTTTTTTAAAAGTATTGGGGCAAAGTTAACTATTTGGGAATATTATTTAGTGTGTTTGTGCCTTTAATAGTCAGAAAGGCAGTGAATAAACAAGTTAGACTGTATTTTAAATAGTCAGTCAATAAGGTAGCAGTAGGTAGGCAGTGAATAAACAAGTTAGACTGTATTTTTAAATAGTCAGTCAATAAGGTAGCAGTAGGTAGTGTGTTTATTTTTAAAAGTCTGCAATACAAACTGAGTGTTTGTATTGAAAAAAAAACCCCACAAAAAAAAACAACCAACCCAAAAAGTATCCAGAAGCTAGAAATAAGCTAGGAGCAGTATATACCTAAGTAGAAAAGTTGAATAGTTCAGCTCAGTTACTCACCTTGGAAAGGTGTTGAGGTAGTGTGATTGGGTTTGAATAGGCACCAACATTTGTTAATCAAGAGAGCAGTGAGTCACTCAGGCTGACTAACTGAAGTTAGACTGTTTGTATTTCCCAACCCTCCCCCCCCCCCAGGTCATCCCTTAATTTATAGGCAAGTGCCACTTTCACAAAAAAAAAAACCAAAAAACCCAACAAAACCTTTATTGAGAATTCGATCAGAGCATTTAAAGGACGTTGGACACATTCCTACTCCCATAGCAACCTAAAACTTAACTAGGAACTGATCAAAATTGAGATGAAGACAGCAGTCCAGCACAAGAGGGGGGCTTCCCAGTCTTTTGCATCGAGTGTCACATGTATGATTTTTTACCCACCGGTGAGAAGTTGCACATGTGCATGCGATGCAAAGAGCTCCTGGCTCTCAGAGAACGAGTCCGATCTCTGGAGGCTAGAATGGCAGACCTGGAGGAGCTGAGGCAGACAGAGAGATATATAGATGAGACCTTCAGGGACATAGTAGTCAAGTCCCAACTTCAGACTGGCAGCCCTGGTGCTGCCTTGGAGGAAGAAGGTCTCATGATGGGAGAACACCAACCAGGTGCAGCAGGAAAGGATCCTGTAGCAAGGACCTGCTCTCCAGGTGATGCATTGTCCTTTCTCACTGAGGATATCTCCCCAAGGCCTACTGCCCAGGAGGGAAGGGTTAGGTCGGCCGTCATAGTTGGTGATTCAATTATTAGGAATGTAGATAGCTGGGTGGCTGGTGGGCATGAGGATCGCCTGGTAGCATGCCTACCTGGTGCGAAGGTGGCGGACCTCAAGCGTCACCTAGATAGGATTTTAGACAGTGCTGGGGAGGAGCCGACTGTCGTGGTACATGTGGGCACCAACGACATAGGAAAATGTGGGAGGGAGGTTCTGGAAGCCAAATTTAGGCTCTTAGGTAGAAAGCTTAAATCCAGAACCTCCAGGGTAGCATTCTCTGAAATGCTCCCTGTTCCACACGCAGGTCACCAGAGGCAGGCAGAGCTCCGGAGTCTCAATGCGTGGATGAGCCGATGGTGCAAGGAAGAGGGATTCAGTTTTGTTAGGAACTGGGGAACCTTTTGGGGAAGGGGGAGTCTCTTTCGAAGGGATGGGCTCCACCTTAACCAGGGTGGAACCAGACTACTGGTGCTAACCTTTAAAAAGGAGATAGAGCAGCTTTTAAACTAGAACAAAGGGGAAAGCCGACAATCGCTCAGCAGCGCATGGTTCGGAGAGAGGTATCTTTAAAGGATACTAATGATGCATTAGAATTAGGGCATCCCAACAGTGAGGTTCCAATAATTAGAAAAGTAGTCCAAGTGCCTGTAACTAAAACCTCTTCTGAGCTAAAAATTTCTAACTTATCCCTATCAATTAAAAAGCAGAATGAAATACAAACAAAAAACAAACTTTGAAATGTTTGTATGCTAATGCCAAAAGTCTAAGAAGTAAGATGGGAGAATTAGAATGTATAGGAGTGAATGATGACAGACTTAATTGGCATCTCAGAGACTTGGTGGAAAGAGGATAACCAATGGGACAGTGCTATACCGGGGTACAAATTATAGCGCAATGACAGAGAGGAGCACTCGGGAGGAGGTGTGGCGCTTTATGTCCGGGATGGCATAGAGTCCAACAGGATAAACATCCTGCATGAGACTAAATACAAAATTGAATCTTTATGGGTAGAAATCCCTTGTGTGTCGGGGAAGACTATAGTGATAGGGGTATACTACCGTCCACCTGGTCAAGATGGTGAGACGGACAGTGAAATGATAAGAGAAATTAAGGAAGCTAACCAAATTGGTAGTGCAATAATAATGGGAGACTTCAATTACCCCAATATAGACTGGGTAAATGTATCATCGGGTCACGCTAGAGAGATAACGTTCCTGGATGGAATAAATGATAGCTTTATGGAGCAATTGGTTCAGGAACCGACGAGAGAGGGAGCAATTTTAGATCTAATTCTCAGTGGAACACAGGACTTGGTGAGAGAGGTAATGGTGGTGGGGCCGCTTGGCAATAGTGATCATAATATGATCAAATTTGATTTAATGACTGGAAAAGGAACAGTGTGCAAATCCAAGGCTCTCGTGCTAAACTTTCAAAAGGGAAACTTTGATAAAATGAGAAAAAATTGTTAGAAAAAACTGAAAGGAGCAGCTACAAAAGTAAAAAATGTCCAAGAGGCGTGGTCATTGTTAAAAAATACCATTCTAGAAGCACAGTCCAGATGTATTCCACACATTAAGAAAGGTGGAAAGAAGGCAAAACGATTACCGGCATGGTTAAAAGGGGAGGTGAAAGAAGCTATTTTAGCCAAAAGATCTTCATTCAAAAATTGGAAGAAGGATCCAACAGAAGAAAATAGGATAAAGCATAAATGTTGGCAAGTTAAATGTAAAACATTGATAAGACAGGCTAAGAGAGAATTTGAAAAGAAGTTGGCTGTAGAGGCAAAAACTCACAGTAAGACCTTTTTTAAATATATCCAAAGCAGAAAGCCTGTGAGGGACTCAATTCTTTTTACCACACAAGGTGTTGGCTTAGGAGTTTACCTAAAGCTTTCTTATTTCGTTTCCAGTAACCATTCCCACACTTCTTCTGGGGAAGATGATATCTGCTATGAATTTGCATGAGATCAAGTAGCACGCATAGAAGGAAGGGCCTGTAAATCTATCCCACACATATAGATTGTGGATATCCTGAAAACCTGACAGGTGGGGTTTCCACTGCACATATATGGAACCCATTGGTCTTCAACTTGCTTTTTCGGTATCTAAGTTATCCTTGCACTCAGACGCATGCCTGTTTCTGCAGCAAGTTAAAAATGGCTTCCACTGGGGATTGAACCCAGGCCCTTCTGCGTGTAAAGCAGATGTGATACCCACTACACTATGGAACCAACTAACCTCTTCTTTTAACCTGTGAGCAACTGTTGAACTCTTGATGCCAGACTAAAGGAGGACTAATTGAACAAGTATCTCAGCTAGAGAAGTGCATTCATTGAAAACAAAATATAAAAATGAAATCAGTGGAGCCAACTTGATTCTTTTTTATTTATTTAGTTTATTTATTAAAAATTCTTGTATACCATCGTTCATAATATACATCACAACGGTTTACATGTTACAAAATCATAAAATCAAACTGAAATATCTAAAAGGTACAGTAAAATATGATAAAAAATAAAATTGTTAATCAATTATTAATAAATGAACATAAAACAAAGATAAAAATAATGTTTCTTTAAACCAATTAGTCCTTTTTTTCAAGATAGTCAATATAAGCCTGTTCGAACAGCCATGCTTTTAGAGCTTTTTTAAAAGCTTTAAACTCTGACTCCAAACTCTTAGGGTCCAAAATGAGCTGAAGGGGACCCGTGAACTAAAGGAATCCTACTTGTTTCATTTCTGTCAAACAGAATGATTTCTATAAGCAATTATAGTCAAAAGACCCATGGAAATCATAGGCATAGCAAGAGTTGCAAATGTATGGAGAAAGGTTCATACACTGTGGAGCGGGCAGGCTGCAGAGAAGGGACGGATTGGCATACCGTCAAGCAATGAGAGATATGATGTATCGCAGCGGAGCATTTTCCTACTCTCCTATAATGCCGCAGAGCGGGTTACAGTGATGCTGAGCTCGAAGAATGAGCATGTCATAGCCTTGCTCTGCATTGTTTCTCTAGACGTTGTCTGTGTGAAAGCATAGCACTGAGCTCTCTCCGAGTTCTTGGTAAGGATTTTTGCTGTGGCAGCCCATTAACACAAGACAGGAAAACAAACCATGGAGGCAGCATGGCATCACAATATCTCTGCATCATTGTAGATTTGTGTTGCTTTGCTTGTTGTTCTGTTTTTCCTTTTTCGTGATTGAAGCCTTAGCTACACTTCAGATTAGTTATTTATTCTCTGTATGACTGCCAGTGGGCACATTGTGGGCAGTGGGAGCTAGGTAGTACTGGGCATAAGCAAGCAGTGAAGGCAGGCCAGAAGTGCAGCATAACAGGCTGTATTGTGAAGCCGGTCTGTGACAGAGAAATAGTGCAGACAGAGCAGACAGGATGACACTCACTGTTTGCCTGGCAGAAGGCAAAGTGTGTGCAGTGGGCATTATAATACCACGGAAAAATGTTAAATCGTTGTAGTAATCTTAACATCCCCGGTGACATATATCAATGATGTGAGGGAGAGGGAAAGGCAGAGCAGATGAAGTAACTTTAAATGTGTCCAAAATTGCGCACTTTTGCACTGGCACCGGCAGGTAAAAACCAAAAATGACTATACTGTCCTGCCTCAAATATTTCTTTCCAGGCTAAAATAATATAGAATGGAGTATCTACTCAATTTCAACATTTCCTGGATGTGAGTCAGGCCCTGGATGAATTGCTGTTGGGATTTCACCCTGTCTTCTTGACTGAAACAGCCTTATGGCCCTATCAGTTGATTTGTACCACAGTAGAGATCAAGGAGACAATGTGTTACTTGTCCTCCTTGATCTCTGCAACGTCTGATACTATCAAACCAAATAGCTTATTGTGTATGAGGTAGAGGGACTTGCCTGGGAATGGTTTCATTCGTATTTGGTTCAGAGGTTGCACTGAATAATGTTGGAGGATAACTTTTCCAGTTCATGACTTCTTAACTCAGGGTTCAATAGGTGTTTAACACCTATTAGTCCCTTTAGCTCTGGAGAGTCGGAAATTTCAGGTATCGTTTCAATGTTACACAGGCACAGGGGGCGCTACTGAGCAACTGATTCATTAGGATCAGTCGATGGATGAGAAAGAATATCCTGCACCTTAACCCAGGCAAGGCAAGATTCTTTTTGTTTGGAAAATGGTCCCCTTTAGAAGATTTGCCATGACCAGCCCTGAATGAGAGAAAATTGCCAGCTTGGGAAGTGCTCCTTGACTCAAAACTCTCTATGGAACTCCAGAGGAGAGATTTTTCCATCCCTGTAAGCAAGCCCCTCATTTTCTCAAGATGGGGCTAATGCAATTCCTTGCTAATAGGTTGCCCTCTAAAACTATTAGACTCATTCAAGCCATGGCTGTCAGCTTGTTATAACAGGCCCATGTTTCTCTGATTTTGTGCTTCTTTAACTGGCTGCCAGTTGAGTTTCAAGCTAGATTCAAGATTCTTATATTAACAATCAAAGCGTTGAAAAGACTGCTATTTTAGGAAACATTTAGTGGCCTATATCTCAGCTCATGTGTTGAGGTCAGTAAATGAAGACCACTTGTCTCTCCTTTCAGTGTCAGAAACAAGGCTAGCTAGCACTAGAGGCAGGCCTTTTTTTTTTTTAGCATAGCCTCATAGCTTTGAAATAGTTTGTCCTAGACATTACAGCTTATAAATGTCTATCCGGCTAACTTAGAAAAATGGATAGGTTTTCGATATCTATCCCCTTATTATCTATCAGTTCACCATTATCCCCATATTTTAAAATGTAGGAGTCAGGTGAAGCAAGACTTCTCATGGGTAAATCCATGCTGGCTATGTCCCTTTAAACCATGTCTGTCTATATGTTCAATAATTTTGTTCTTTAGAATAGTTTTTATGTTTTCTTTCCAGCACTGACATCAGGCTCACCAGTCTCTTGTTTCCCGAATCACCCCAGAGCCCTTTTTAAAGTTTGGCTTTTAATTGGTCACCCTTCAATCTTCAGGTAATAGACAATTTTAATATAAGTTGCAAATTACTTATAATAGTTCTGCAGTGCTCTCACTTACACAAACTCCCTCTCTCAGTCTCATGCACATGCTAACTCACACTTGCACACACTCTCTCGCTTAATCACCCATACTCCTTCTCTCACTCACACACACATAATCTCTCTCGTATACACATGCTCACTCACACACCTATGCACAAACTCTTTCTCTCACTCTCACACACATGTCCAATCACTCTTCTCTCCCTCTAGAATGCACAAGCAGCATCCTCCTCCTCCTTCAGCCCTTTCAGTGATGGGAATCCTCTTCGATGCTGCTCTGTCTCCTGCCCCGACAGGATGATGCTGCGGCCTGCTCCCGCTCCTTCCTGCTGCAGCGACTGCACCTCCTTCTTCCCGTCTGCGTGAGCCCGAGTGACACAGCTTCCTCTTCCGGGTCCACACAGGTGCGAAGAAGGATATGCAGTCGGCCTGCCTCCCCCAGAGCTCTGCCCTTCTAGGCAACTGCCTAGTCTTGCACCAGCCCGGTATCTTAGTTATGAAAACACTTACCCTCACCCTTCACTAGTTGTCCCAGCCCCCTCCACCCAAAAACTGCAGACAAAAGAGATGCCAGATATAATGTGCAGGTGTACAAGCTTGCACACGTATCTGTGTACACTCTGCTTATATAATTGGTGAGTGTGTGTGTGTGTGTGTGTGTACTTTCTGACTCCACCCCAGGACGCACTCCGAAAACCTTCTTTCTTCACGCAGAGTTTTGCCCGTAGCAAGGGAAGAATGTGCATATTTGCAGCCTTGTGAAAATGAACTTAACGCACACAGTGGCTACCTACATGTGTGTAGAAACTGATTGTACACACACACAAACATTGCATAAGCATTTGAAAATTATCCCCTACAGGTTAAATTAAGGATCATATTTTAAATTTTGATTGGTATTCCTAGCAGATCTGGGGTTAATTCCAACCTATTGTTATAATACTTTGATTAACTATGTTTTAAAATGTAATTTGGGGGTTATGATATTGATATAATATTATGTGTGATGTTTCAATCATTTTTAATATAAGATCATAAGAAGGGCCATGCTGGGTCAGACGAAGGTGCATTGAGCCCAGCATCCTGTCTCCGACAGTGACCAGTCTGGATCATAGTACCCGTCGGATCCCCAACAGTTGATCTATTTCTTGTATCTCACTCCCAGTGATAAGTGCGGGCTTTCCCAAGATTGCCTGGCTAATAACTGCTTATGGACTTTTCCTTCAGAAACTTGTCCCACTCTCTTTTGAACCCTTCTGTGTTATTTACCTTGGCTACGTCCTCTGGCAACAAATTCCATAGCTCGATTGTGCGCCGAGTGACAAAATACGTGCTACGATTTGTTTTAAATCTGCCGGCTGCCAGTTTCATGGCGCGTCCCCTAGTCCTAGTGTTGTTTGAAAGGGTAAATAGCCATTTTCTATTTACTCGTTCCACCCCACTCCTGATTTTATAAATCTCAATCATTTCCCCTCTCTTTTCCAAGCTAAAGAACCTTAATCTGTTTTGCCTCTCTCCATAAGGGAGCTTTTCCATGCCCCTTTATCTGTACCTTTCCTATGTCCGCTATGTCTTTTTTGAGATGGGGTGACCGGAACTGCCCTCGATACTCAAGGTGCCTGGATCTATACAGAGGCATTACCATTTCCCAGTTTTGTTCTTTATTCCTTCCCAAAATAATCCCTAGCATCCTCTTTCTTCCTGCTCTCCTGATGTACCCCCTTACCCTCCCTTTCTACCCCTCCCTGCTCTCTGACTTGATACGTTAAATTTTATGAAAATGTTCTCCTCACTCTTCTGTTATACATCTACTAAGAAAAATGTATATTGTTCACAAAGTTTTACTGTGCCCAACTACTATGATAATTGCATATTTTTGTATGATAATTGCATATTTTGTAAACCATTATGATGGCTCTACCGAATAACGGTATATAAAACTCTACAAATAAAGAAATAAATAAAATATTGGCCTTTTTTGATCGCTGCCGCACTCCGAGCCAAAGATTTCAAGGTGGGCACAAGTCTCTGGCGTGGTAGTGATGAAAAATCAGTCACCCCTCCTTGTACACTCACCTGGCCCTCAGGAGTATTACCCGAGATTCCCCAAGGATTCCCCTCAAGTATCAGGTAGCAGTGTCTCCCCATGCCGGACCCACCCCCCACTCACTGATACCCCGAAGTCCCTGGTCATCCAGTGGGGGTGGGGGGGGGGGTCCACTGGGGGAAGGAGCAGTCTCTACGTTCCACCAGTGCCTTTTCTCAAAATGAGGCTGGTTGTCCTCTGATATTGCTTGGATCCCCACCGCGTGCAAAAGCCAAAAGGTGTCAAGCGCAACATTGCTGATTAAAGGGGGGATTGCTCCTGCCCCACAGGGCCCCCCCCACTCACTACAGAGACTTTAAGGTACCTTTGTGGGAGGGTCAAAGGTTATGGACTGGGTCCCCCAAGGGGGGATTGCAGAAAAGGGGGGAACTGGGTTTGCACCACTACCCCAGCAGGGACTTGCAATGTTCCTGGTCACGGCAATGTGTCAAACATGACTGCAATATTTACTTAACTGCGATACTTAGGTGCCAGGGTTTAGAAATTCATGTGGTGATTTCCCTGCGCTGTTGTACTGTTGCTTAGTGAATGGTCCCTAAATTTGTCCTCCCACGTGCAGCCTCACAAATGGCTGCATGAAATCTGACACGGATCTCCTGCTCCTGCCTCTCCTGCTTCTATCACCTGTATGCACTATTATGCCAAATTATGACAGCTTTTGGGAACTACAAGGAGCAGGGTTAATCTCATCCCTCACGAACATCAATCAACTTTTTCTTATGACACATGGCATGGGAATAGAGTATGCATAATTTACCCATGGCTTTTATTTATAATATCTGCATAACATACATGCTGGCATCTTGCATTTACTGCAGGTAAAAAAAACCCAATACACATCAACTAAACACACTGATTTCAATAATATTTACTTAGCTTAGTTTATTAAAAATTTGTATACCACATACTTCAGATAAATTTCAAAGCGGTTAACAAGCATAAAACATACATAAAGCAAAAGGCAGTATAATACAGACACATAAGACAAGAAGAAGCCATAGAAGGTTCCATCAGTTCTCCAGGAAAACTTAAAGTGCCCTTTTAGAAGATTTTACACAGGACATAGTTCTCAGCTCATCAGGGAGAGAGTTCCAGAGCTTTTGACGTGCTGCAGAAAATGCCGGCTCCGTAGTAATATTTAGATGGGCCAATTTTAGGATTGGGACTTCCAATAGATTCTTAAGGAGCTAGGAGGTCTGTAGATTTTCATGACAGAGCTATGATTGGTCCAGATTTAGCAAACTGAAGATAATAAAAGCTAGCTGGTAAAATATCCTCCATTTAATGGGAAGCCAGTGTAGGTCTGCCAGCGCAGGTGTTATATGGTCATGCATTTTAGACCCAGACAAATATGTACTGCAGCATTTTGAACTAACTGAAGTGGGCGAATTGAATTATAAGGAAGGCCCTCCTAGACATTATTACAGTAGTCTAAATGACTGAGTACCAGGGACCAGAGAACTGTACGACAATCTTGGGGTTCTAACAGTGGATGCAACTTTTTCACCATTTGCAGCTTAAAGAATGAAGTTTTCACAACAGATTTTTGTGTGTGATTCAAAGGACAAGTCAGAGTCCAGGATCACCCCACGCGGGCGCACTAGCTATGGGAATATTGTTAATTACCAAAAGAAAGACGAGAGGGCAGGTTTGTTAAAGGAAACTTACACGAAATCAGAATTTCTGTCTCGTCGATATTTAACAATAACTCGGTTTGCCCAATGCAAACAGAAGGATACACGTTTTAGAGTTTCCAACCAAGAGGGTAAATATGGAATGAAAAATTGGACATCAGAATTTTGCACAATGGGGTGATGTAAATATTAAAAAGGGTGGCGGACAAGGCAGAACCTTGGGGAACCCTAGGCTGTGGCATGGTTAACGCAGCCTAATAGGTGAAGCTCCTAGGCCCACGCTGGCAGCTGGCAAACACACCCTGGGCAGGAACTAGACTGGAGCTTCACTTATACCAGCCCATTCCCCACAGGTTGCGCCTTTGGGTTCCAGGGGCCAGCAGGACTTGGGCAAAGGTCCCACAGGCATATAAAGGACAAGGTCAAGGTTTGGACAGGCTGTGGTGAGCCAGTTTCTAGGAGCTAGCTAGAGGTCAAGGCAGGCAGAGCGTGGGCAGAGATCGTAGCTAAGGTCAGTGGCAGCCAGCAGGCAAGAGGGTGGTCCAGGTGCAAGGCAGAGATTAGTACCACATAGACCGGAGAAGGACCGGGGATGTAGAAAAGCCAGGGAAAGAGTGGGCTTGGCTTGTGTAAGACAGGCTGAGAAAGGCAGGGCAAGCTGGGCAAGGCAGGAACAGGAACAGGAACCAAAGCAGGAGCAACATGCACTGCAGCCGAGCAGAGACCTTTTGCTGAGGCAATCCTGTGGAGTGTGGCTGGGCCTTTTATACCCAGACGCATGACATCGCCAGCAGCTAGGTTTCCAGGGTTTCCTGCAGCACCTTTTCAAGATAATGTGCTGTACTGTGCGCGAGTGCCTAGGGGAGCCCAGGGAGCAGCATTGCTGACGGCTTCCTGGAGGCATTCCAGCCCTTCGGATGTCAGTGGTGTCCCGGGGGTGAGTACTGCTGTGTACGGGATGACCCCGCGACCGACAAACGTTACAAACATGCTTTACCCTATTTTATCTCTTGAGATCTGTTATGAAGAAAAGACTTGAACCAACTCAAAACAGTCCCAGAAATCCCCAGGTATTCTGATCCAGGGAACAAATAATGTGAATGACAATATCAAATGCAGCAGAGATACCAAGGAGGACCAGAACATACATTGCACCACTATCAAACCTTCTTATTATGGTATTAGTACTTGATACTAAGAGTGACTCCGTACTATATCGCTTTTGAAAGCCAATCTGGAATTTATCGACAAAAGCAGTTTCTTCAATGACATCGGAAAGCTGAGAATGGATAAAGTTTTCAATAAATCTAGATAAAAAGGGTAAGGATAGGATAAGATGAAAATTATCCAGACTGTTTGGGTCAGCATTTGGCTTCTTTAAGATCAGACGAACAATGGCTTGCTTTTAGGATTCAGGAAGGGAACCACTTTTTAGAGACAGATTAACAATATCTGTTATGTTATCAGTGAGGACTTCAACCATTACTTTCACTGATGCAGTTGAGAATGGGTTCAAAGTGCTGGATGAAAAGGTCATTCTGGCTACTCACCATACAATTTCATCCCTGGTAGCATAGGTGAAGTGTAACCAAGAAATGTCAGCTTTAACATCAATTAAAGATGAAGGAGAAACTTTGGAATCAAAATTGTTACAAATATTATTAATCTTGTCAAGGAAAATTTTGCAAAAGCGTCACATTGAGATTGTAACAAATCAGATGAGATCCTTTGATTAGAAAGGAAGTTAGGGATTTCACGATATGAAGCAATTCTGCTGGATTGTTACCAGGACCCTAAGAACATAAGACATTGCCATGCTGGGTCAGACCAAGGGCCCATCAAGCCCAGCATCCTGTTTCCAACAGAGGCCAAACCAGGCCACAAGAACCTGGCAATTACCCAAACACTAAGAAGATCCCATGCTACTGATGCAATTAATAGCAGTGGCTATTCCCTAAGGGGCAGATTTTCAAAGGGTTACACACGTAAGATACACGCGTAATCCCCGAAAAGCTGCCCCTGCGCGCGCCGAGCCTATCTTGCATAGGCTCGGCGGCGTGCGCAAGCCCCGGGATACGCGTATGTCCCGGGACTTGCAAAAAGGTGCGGGGCGTGGGCAGTCCAGGGTGGGGGGGTGGGGCGTGGCGTGGCCTGAACCTCCAGGCACAGCAGCCATTTCCCGCTGTGCCGGTAAGGGGAGGTTCTAGGTAGGGCTGGGGGTGGGTTAGGTAGGGGAAGGGAGGGGAAGGTGCGGGGGGGGGGGGGCAGAAAGAAAGTTCCCTCCGAGGCCGCTCTGAGGCACAATTGTGCACCCCCTTGTGCGCGCCGACCCTGGATTTTATAACATGCGCACGGCTGCGCGCGCATATTATAAAATTGGGCGTAGATTTGTTCGCGCCAGGTTGCGTGAACAAATCTGCGCCCGTGCACAGGTTTTAAAATGTGCCCCTAAGTAAACTTGATTAATAGCAGTTAATGGACTTCTCCAAGAACTTATCCAAACCTTTTTTGAACCCAGCTACACTAACTGCACTAACCACATCCTGGGCAACAAATTCCAGAGCTTCACTGTGCGTTGAGTGAAAAAGAATTTTCTCTGATTAGTCTTAAATGTGCTACTTGCTAACTTCATGGAATGCCCCCTAGTCCTTCTATTATCCAAAAGTGTAAATAATCAATTCACATCTACTCATTCAAGACCTCTCATGATCTTAAACACCTCTATCATATCCCCCTCAGCCGCCTCTTCTCCAAGCTGAACAGCCCTAACCTCTTTAGCCTTTCCTCATAGGGGAGCTGTTCCATCCCCTTTATCATTTTGGTTGCCCTTCTCTGTACCTTCTCCATCGCAACTATATATTATTGGTTTCATTAGTCTTGTTCCTATAATAAGCTAGATACTTGTAATAATTAAATTTTGTCTCTTTGGAGCATGTTCTCCGCCAGAGGAATATCAAAGGAGAAAAGATTTGGATTCATGAAAAATAGATCCAAAGTATGTCCAGATCGCTGTATAGGAGAGTTAATTAGTTGCCCCACCCAATCCACTCATAGTATTCAAAAAAGCTTCTGATGTGGATAATAAGTGAGTCTGGTTGACATGGGTGTTAAAATCGCCCAGAACAAGGGTGTGAGAAAGATTAACTTTTAAGGCAGCCAGAGATTCAATTAGGGAGCTTAAGCTCACAGATAGGGTGTTTGGAGGACAGTAAACTAGGCAAATACTACCTGAGGTAGACGTAACCAGCATGAGTTCAATGGAAGGGATAGGATCCAAAGGCACTTGAATAGGGTTTAGAGAATCTTTCATAATAACCATCAGCCCACCCTCAAATTGAAAAGGATGGGGATGCGAGAAGACACAGTAATCAGGAAGGCTCAACTGATTTAGTAGAACTAGGTAAGAGTCATGTATCTAAGTTTGCGTTAGACAAAAGCAGTTGGAAGATTAGATACAAGAGTATGAAATATGATGTATGAAATATGATTGGTGTCTTTTTCCTTATAGATTGTACATTCAACAATAGCAAGGAAATAGTAGAAATAGCAAGAAAAGACTTGCCTTTTATAGTACTTACATTGATCAAAGAAGATGAGTGTAATGATTGTGAGCCCTTGTGCTGTGGCAAGGTTGATGCAGCCTAGTAGGTGTACCTTCTAGGCCCCTGCCTAAACCAGTCCCGTTCCCTCACAGACTGAGCCCTTGAGAGAGTCCAGATCAGTGGGGGGATAGAGGGGCTTGGTCACTGAAGAAGCTGCTATGATGAGCCGCACTGTAGTAATTTTAGCAATTGGTCAGGTGGTGGGCATGACCCATGTGATGCCTGCATGTTTATACAGTCCAGCACCATCGTTAGGGTCACACACTCGATCTGTTGAAAGGGGCCACATCTGTTTGCCTTCCCATGGCACAGCTAAAAGATTTCCTCTGCTTTTGGCAGCGGTTACCTGCGGCCTGTTGGAAAGAGGCAGGAGGAGTGAATGGCCGCACCTAGAATTCTGTCCCAGTTATTTGCATGACCTAGGCCATGTATGCCTGTACCGATGGGAGGTGAACAGCACTTCCCATCTTATAGGTCTCTCTCCTGTTCTCAACTCATTTTTTATGTTTCTTTTGCTGGCTGGCATTTGTTGTGATACTGTTTACTACTTCAGCACATCTGGGAAAATGACCGCCAGGATTATAAGCATAAAACAAACACTTTCCCCGTACCGTAGCTGTGAAGATACTGCCTTTGGCTTAAGTTACAGACAGGGGTACAGAACTGCATCTGGGACTTCCCTGCCCTTGCAATGTGTAGAACGTGAAAGCTAGTAAGTGCTCATTAGCGTTAGACAAACAGCTTGCTAATTAGCTGGAAAAATTAATCAGGATTCCCATGTGATTGTCTGGAAGCCATGAAAGCCAGACTTAAGATTTATGCTTTCCCCACTGTAACAGAATTGAGTGAGCGCCCCAGACCAGCAACACTCATGTGTTTCTGCTTAAAGAAGCCAACACTATAAACCATATCTGCCTAGAGACCTCCTGCCTCTGTCTGGTAGCATGTAAAATTATGGCAATGTGACCTCTTGTACAAATACTTTTATTCGCAGCCTCACGTGTTTCCTGATATTATTGACAACAGGTCACATTCTTCAATCCTCTGCAATAGAAGCAAGTGCAATTGACTTTTCTTGCCTCTGCTGCTTCAACTATCAGAATGGAATGACATCTGGGGCCTACCCTGTATAATTCATTTGGATTCTGAGGCTGATGAACTATACGTGCTCTTGGGAAACGAACCATCACAGATCAATCACTATGAGTCAAGGCTATGACTGGAACAAGCAACTCGACAGCCAGTACAGAACAGATGGCAGCTGAGAGCTGGGCCAAAGCTAATAGGTGCCCTAGGTGAACCATCAATCTAGCACCCTCCTCTTTACCCACCATCTTAGAAGTGCAGTCCAGATGTATTCCATGCATTAAGAAAAGTGGAAGGAAGGCAAAACGATTACCGGCATGGTTAAAAGGTGAGGTGAAAGAGGCTATTTTAGCCAAAAGCTCTTCATTCAAAAATTGGAAGAAGGATCCATCTGAAGAAAATAGGATAAAGCATAAGCATTGGCAAGTTAAATGTAAGACATTGATGACCGGCTAAGAGAGAATTTGAAAAGAAGTTGGCCGTAGAGGCAAAAACTCACAGTAAAAACTTTTAAAATTATATCAAAAACAGAAAGACTGTGAGAGAGTTGGTTGGACGTTAGATGATCAAGGAGTTAAAGGGGAACTTAGGGTTCATAAGGCCATTGCGGAAAGACTAAACAAATTCTTTCTTCAGTGTTTACTGAAGAGGATGTTGGGGAGATACCCGTTCTGGAGACAATTTTCAAGGGTGATGATTCAGGTGGACCGAACCAAATTATGGTGAACCTGGAAGATGTAGTAGGCCAGAATTGCCCCCCCCCCCAAATTTTGGTGCCCTAGTTAGGTGACTGTCTAATTTGCCTAATGGAAGAACCAGCCCTGGGCAACTGTTACAGTAGGTGTGCAAAATGCTAAAGTGTAATACTAATAGTATTGTGGTCCAGGTAGGAGAAACACTAAGCTAAATTACACTAATGGTGTCTCAGATGTGCGTGTTGAATGTCTGCCTTATTGTGCTAACTTCCTCTGCATCCACTGCTCACTCCTTTGCTGGCATTACCCACTCACTCGGAGGTAGGTCATATTAAAAATGTGTGGCTTTCAGAGGGTTTGGGAAACTTGTACACTCTTTTAGGCATTTCTTACCATGGTAAGACCTGACCAGTCAATAGATTCCAGTCAGTCTGAAGCTAAATTATTGAATGGGCAGTAAGCTGTTTAATTTCATCTGGCTCTGATCCACAACTAAGACCACCACTACTTCAGTCATGATAATGTAGTGTGTGCTCACTCAGAAGCAGGTCTTCAGGTAATCACTGATATCATTATTGAGGCATATTACAAAATCAGAGCACTAAGGTTCTCCCTCACCAAACTCTCAGTGAGTTTTGAGGAAGTTACAGTTGAAGCATCAGCCAGTGAGAATGTAACTTGCTTCTGGCTAAAAGCTTACTTAAACCATTTCTTTCAGCTAGGGAGATTGCTCGATTGACTGTGCTTTGAAGCCTGTTTTCCCTCTGAGAATGGGATAGAGCTATTTTCTTGTTTTTTCCCTTTCACACACCAGCAGCTCTCAGCTATCTTGTTATTAAATCTACGCTTATAGATTATTGCCCAATTAGGAGGCAGGGAGAACATTTTTATAATAGGAAACAATAAATAAGTGCAAAATAAACCCAGCTTGAATACTGTGTACAATTCTGGTCGCCGCATCTCAAAAAAGATATAATTGCGATGGAGAAGGTACAGAGAAGGGCGACCAAAACGATAAGGGGAATGGAACAGCTCCCTATGAGGAAAGACTAAAGAGGTTAGGACTTTTCAGCTTGGAGAAGAGACGGCTGAGGGGGGATATGATAGAGGTGTTTAAAATCATGAGAGTTCTAGAACGGGTAGATGTGAATCGATTATTTACTCTTTCAGATAATAGAAGGACTAGGGGGCACTCCATGAAGTTAGCATGGGGCACATTTAAAACTAATCGGAGAAAGTTCTTTTTTACTCAACGCACAATTAAACTCTGGAATTTGTTGCCAGAGGATGTGGTTAGTGCAGTTAGTGTAGCTGTGTTTAAAAAAGGATTGGATAAGTTCTTGGAGGAGAAGTCCATTACCTGCTATTACGAGTTTATTATGAGTTTTTGCCTCTACGGCCAACTTCTTTTCAAATTCTCTCTTAACCTGTCTTATCAATGTCTTACATTTAACTGGTATATAGAGTGCTACCCATTTAGGGAGTTTGGGGAAATAATTGTGCATAATAGTAATCAATTAATGGCATCATACAAACAACTGCAAAATTAACCCTGAATAAAATGAAAAGAAATAGTAGATCTATTATAAATCATAAGTAAACAGGTTAGGAAGAATTACTTGTCAACGGCTGGAGAAAATAGTGCTTCATACTAGAAAGGGGAGAGTAAGAGATTTAGAACTAATGTTGGGAATTATTAGGAAGGGAATGGTGAATAAAATGGAAAATGTCATAATGCCTCTGTATCGCTCCATGGTGAGACCGCACCTTGAATACTGTGTACAATTCTGGTCGCCGCATCTCAAAAAAGATATAATTGCGATGGAGAAGGTACAGAGAAGGGCGACCAAAATGATAAGGGGAATGGAACAGCTCCCCTATGAGGAAAGACTAAAGAGGTTAGGGCTTTTCAGCTTGGAGAAGAGACGACTGAGGGGGGATATGATAGAGGTGTTTAAAATCATGAGAGGTCTAGAACAGGTAGATGTGAATCAGTTATTTACTCTTTCAGATAGTAGAAAGACTAGGGGGGCACTCCATGAAGTTAGCATGTGGCACATTTAAAACTAATCGGAGAAAGTTCTTTTTTACTCAACGCACAATTAAACTCTGGAATTTGTTGCCAGAGGATGTGGTTAGTGCAGTTAGTGTAGCTGTGTTTAAAAAAGGATTGGATAAGTTCTTGGAGGAGATGTCCATTACTTGCTATTAATTAAGTTGACTTAGAAAATAACCACTGCTATTACTAGCAATGGTAACATGGAATAGACTTAGTTTTTGGGTACTTACCAGGTTCTTATGGCCTGGATTGGCCGATGTTGGAAACAGGATGCTGGGATTGATGGACCCTTGGTCTGACCCAGTATGGCATGTTCTTATGTTTACTTTTATATCCTAAACAACAAGATTCTGCAAAGGGAACCACACTAAATTACACACTATACAGATAAATAAATACATATTGTAGTTTGAAAGGATAAGATAAACCACGTCATACTTTAAAGCAACTCTTGAGCAAAGAAACAGGACTGCAAACATGGACTCTGGAGGTAGAAGTTAGAGTCCACAAGGTAGCTGATTTTACCTGCAGAATAGCTGAGGAAAAGGTAGGGACTTTGGTTAAGGTTTTCTCACTTCTTTCAACAAGTACCAGAAACTCCTACTAGCTGAAGTAAAGATAGCCTAAGATAAACCTGACACCAAAGTATAAAGTATGGATCTGTATGCTCACAAACACTGTAATCTGTATAAAGGGACGATCTATTAATATCAGAGAAATAAATCATATACAATATTGTGCAGCAAACATTATTACTGAGAGTCCTTCCAAGAAGAACATAAAGTCAGAAGCAAAGGAGAAAAATAACAACTTCTCTTTGGAAAAAATGCATAGAAAAAAAAATTAAAGTCATTTCATGCAGGGATGAAATGACTTTAATTAGACAAGACCCTCAAAAGAGTGAGGACATAAAAAAATAATGAGAAAAATATGCTGCAGTCACTCCAATAATAGATTTAAAATAGCAGCAGAAGCAAACAGCTGCAGAGAAATGAAGAATATAGAAAATGAAGATATCAAAAATCTAAAGCAATTCTATAGGGAACTGGGGAAGACCATGAGTGCAGTTAAAACACCACAGACTCAAGCTAAAACAGAACTGTATATGTGGATCTTGTAGAAAAGAGCAGAGAAGCAGAATGGTTACCCAGCATAGAGGAGAATATTGAAAGGGTGGTGAGAGAACTGGAAGCCAGGTTAAAACATTCCTCGAACTGGAAGAGCTGTGGCCCTGATGGGTTGTCCAATTTTTGGCTCATTCAGTTAATATCCATGATCTGGCACACTGCAAAAACCAGTTGATTGGGCAACCAGAATTAACACCACAATAGTTAATAACAGGAACACACTTCTCCTTCCCAAGGGAAACCCAAACATCTTCCCCTCCACAAATTACTGACCAATAACGAGCTTACCTACAGTCTAAAAGCTTCTCATTGGAATAGATGCAGATAGAATAGATGACCATATAGATTTTAATAAATCATGGTGCAAGAACAGAAGGGCAACTAATTAGAGGCATATGGAACCAAGGACCAGATGATGCCGAATAAAGCCATCATGACCAGTTGTACGACAGATCAAAACTTCAGTACAGCATAAATAGACTATAAAAAAGCTTTTAATAGCTTCCGTTAATAAATTGCCTTGAAATGTACAGAGTGAATCCTGGACTGATTGAGTACCATGAAAACAGAGAAGACCATATTCCACTTGAATTATGAAGATGGACAATATCTCATTGCTAACATCAAGATCCAGCAAGGAATATTTCAGGGAGATTCCCTGTCACTACTCTTGTTTTGCCTGGCACTGAAAACTCCGAGTATATATTTATTTTATTTATTTAAATACATTTATATTCTCCCTTTCACAGCTAAACAGCCCTAGGTGGATTCCAAAGACATACATTAAACAATACATAAAACAGTACAAACATAAAGGAGGGGGCAAGATGGCCGCTGCCTAATAGGCCTGCAAGGATCGTCGGTGAAAAGGCTGATACTTTTTTTGATTTCTTACCGCCAAATTATGCCTCACACTAAAAGAAAGGGGAGACTGAGAGGGATAAGCGATAACTTATCCCCACAGGAACCCTCTCAGCCCTGAATCAACGGTTTCTTCATGGGTGCAACAGCCTCCACGCCGGTGAGCAAGGTCGCTGGGAGAGAGACGCTGGAGAGCGCGTCCTCACCCCTGACCTCTGACATCTCTTTGAGCCCCGGAGAGCTGAAATGGCCCGTACTCCCATGTAACATCGACACGGAACCAGGCAGCCTAGCAGTGACGGAGGTTCCTCAGGCGGTGTACCTGAGTGGAACGGGAGCCACTGCTCGAGAAAGAGACCCCGGTGGAACGCGAGGAGGAGACACTTACCTGGGAAGAACTTTGGAGGAGGCGATATCGCGATCGCAGGAAGGGAAACAACAGGGTATAGAAATTCCAAGTCTGCAAGGTACTGCAGAGTGTAGAAATGGTAATATGGAGGAGGGAGAAAACCGTCTAAGAGCCATGACTGCAGGGATTGGAATTTCAACATCAAATTCTGGCACACTAGAAGGTATTTGGTCAGCTCTGAGATCAATAGAACAAGCCATTAAAACTTTATCTCAAATAACTTTAGACACTAGAGAACAAATGATAACTAATAAAAAGCTTGTAATGTCGTTTAATAAAAAAGTGGAAGATTTGGAAAAAAGAGTTAATCCATCAGAAAAAAATTCAACAGAATTTAATAGTGTCTGAAAAATTATTTAGCAAAAGTCTAGAGGGAGTTGAGAATGCATTGAGGGCTCACAGAGTCCTCAATTTTCCTGTACAGCAATTAACATCTCCTCTGGACATGTTTAAAATTGATATGAATCAGATTCTTAAGATCCCAGAGTCTGTGACTCCAGTTATTGTAAAAGCCGATTACTTACAGCAGAAAGAGCAAGCAACAGAGCAAGCACCAGCTGGGCCTCAATTAGTAAATCTGGATCTAACTAATTTCCTGGAAACATCAGTGGACTCAGAGATTAACCAAACAAAACCTATGCTTATTTCATTTGCTTTTCTTTCCGAATGGAATCATATATTGAGACTATTCTTAAGAAATAGGCAGGCATCTTTCTTTGGTCCTCCAATTTGGATGTATCCGGATGTAATAAAAGTAACGCAGATGAGATATAAGGAGTTTCTTTCAATGAGACCTGAGGTCCTACAGCTAGGGGCTAGTTTTGTGTTAAAATATCCATCAAAATGTTGTATTAAATATCGAAATGTTCAATATGTTTACCAAGAACCAGACCAGCTCAGGGCTTTTTTACGGTCAAGCTCCCAGGAAACTCTTAGTAAGAGAAAGGAAGTGATTAGCCCCTTGCACAGGTCCTTGGTGAGGCCTCACCTGGAATACTGTGTTCAGTTCTGGAGACCATATCTCCGAAGGGACAGAGACAGGATGGAGGCGGTCCAGAGAAGGGCGACCAGAAAGGTGGAGGGTCGTCATCAAATGACTTATGAGGAGAGATTGAATAATCTAAATATGTACACCCTGGAGGAAAGGAGGAACAGAGGTGATATGATACAGACTTTCAGATACTTGAAGGGCTTTAATGATCCAAAGACAACTAGAAACCTTTTCCACTGGAAAAAAATCAGTAGAACCAGGGGTCACGATTTGAAGCTCCAGGGAGGAAGACTCAGAATCAATGTCAGGAAGAATTTCTTCATGGAGAGGGTGGTGGATGCCTGGAACGCCCTTCCGGAGGAAGTGGTGAAGACCAAAACTTTGAAGGACTTCAAAGGGGCGTGGGATAAACACCGTGGATCCATAAAGGCTAGAGGATGTGAATGAAGAGAGGGTGGCTTGCGGGAATGACGGCTACTACCTGGAGATAATACCCTTATTCAATAAACATATACACAGTTAATGTGACTCCAACATTGCTCTATGCTTCAACAGCAAGAGGAATGTGGAAAAAAGGATTTGCATTCACAAAAAAGCGGGGAGTAGCTTGCTTGTTACGGCGGTTACTACCCCAAACCAAATAAGCCTGATACTTCACTTTCAATGCATATCCAGCGTAGCTCTCTGCTTCAACAGCAGGGAGGAATGAAGAAAAGATTATTTATATTCAGACAACACCAACAAGGACTGAATTACATAGTATGGGTAAAGAAATAAGCATGGGTCTAGCTTGCTTGTTACGGCGGTTACTACCTCAAATCAATTAAGCCTGATACTTCACTTTCAATGCATATCCAGCGTAGCTCTCTGCTTCAACGGCAAGGGTGAATAAAGAAAAGTGGATTTATATTCAGACAACAAGAAACAATGACTGAATTGTACAGGCTGGGTAAACAAATAAGCAGTTCCAGCACTGCTCTCTAATAAAACCCAGCCAATTTTCGCCCAATAGCTAATCTACCATTCATCGCAAAAATCTTGGAACGAGTTGCAAACAAACAACTAACAGAATACCTAAACGACCACAAAATTCTTTCCCCATCGCAGTTCGGTTTCCGCCAATCTCGAAGCACCGAAACCCTCCTAATCTCATTAACGGACTCTATATTACTTAAACTTGAAAACAGACAACCGTGTCTTCTCATCCTCCTAGATCTAACAGCAGCTTTTGACACGGTCAATCACAACACATTAATAGATCGCCTGGCAGAAATTGGCATCAGAGATGAGGCCCTCAACTGGTTCAAATCGTTCCTACAGAACAGACAGTATAAGGTCAAGATCAACAAGGAAGAATCTCCACCAGTCACCTGCAACTTAGGAGTCCCACAAGGATCATCACTCTCTCCAACCTTATTCAATATTTACCTTCTGCCACTCTGCCAGCTCCTCATCAACCTGAATCTCGTCCACTACTTATATGCAGACGATGTTCAGATACTGATTCCAATTACTGAATCTCTCCAAAAAACTCTGGACTTCTGGAACTCTTGCCAACAAGCCATCAACAACTTACTCACTAACCTCAACTTGATCCTTAATCAAAACAAAACAGAATATCTCCTCATTTCCCAAAACGGAACCTACACACTTCAAAGTACCATCTTGTCAACTCAATTAACAATAACTCCACAAGTCAGAAATCTAGGAGTTATACTTGATAACCAAATGAATTATAGATCACTCATAAATAACATCGTAAAGGATGGATTCTTCAAATTACAAGTCTTAAAAAGACTGAGACCACTCCTACATTTCAAAGACTTCCGATTAGTTCTACAAGCAATCATTCTCACGAAAATAGATTACTGCAACTCACTTCTACTGGGTCTCCCTGCCAACGCCATAAAACCGCTACAGATGCTGCAGAACGCTGCAGCGAGGATCTTAACCAAGTCCAACAAAAGAGACCACATCTCACCCATCTTAAAAAGCCTACACTGGCTTCCCGTCAAATTCAGAATACTATTCAAAGTGCTCTCAGTAACCCACAAGGCAATACACAACCTGGCACCACTCGAGCTCACATTCCCTCTCCAACTCCACACATCTTCCAGACCAGTGAGACAAGCCTACAAAAACAACCTTCAAATTCCACCGATGAAATCAGCATTAAGTAAAAGAGCTTTCTCCACAGCTGGGCCTAAACTCTGGAACTCTCTCCCATCAGAGCTCAGATCACTGCAATGCTCCACTACATTTAAAAAAAGACTCAAGACTTGGTTATTCAACCAAGCTTTCCCATAACATCAACCTGCGAAATATCCCTGCCAATATCCCCTCAGTGGTAACACGCTAGAGAACTATATAGATCTTCTCTAGAAATCACATGATCTTTGGCAGTCTATTATCTTCGGCAGTCTATCATCAAAACCCAGCCTCTAGCCTATATTAGGCACCGCTCATGTTAATTATGTTATTACCCCCTTATATCTTAATCCAAGTTAATTCGACCTGTTCATTGTAAGACATTTACTTGTCATTGTTGTTATTGTTTAAAATGTAAACCGAATTGATCAATAATTTTGTTATTGGAAAGTCGGTATAGAAAAATGCTAAATAAATAAATAAATAATTAATGGAGGGGGTGGAAGGGAATTGGAACCAAAAGGTTTCTAAGGGCCAAGAGTAACAGATACGTATGAGAAAAAAACAAGTGTGAAAGCTTGCTGGGCAGACTGGATGGGCCGTTTGGTCTTCTTCTGCCATCATTTCTATGTTTCTATGTTACTGTCTTGGCAATACAGCTGTTGCACTATTAGGTAATGACCTTATTCTAATTGTTTGAGATGTTTTGCTTATACTTGATGCTCCTTTCCGCCCCCCCCCCCTCAATGTTCTTATAATTTTGATGCTGGTATTCACCGGAATAATGAATCCAAAAGTTACAACTATTTTTTCTGTACAAGGATATATCTTGGGTTAATTTAAAAAATGTTTTGAAAATAAAGAATTAAAAAACAAAACAAAACAGTGCAAACATGTCAGACATAAAATACCTAATCCATCATATCTATAAAACAGCATTGTCTAATGCAATAACCCACAATCTGCCTAATGAAATCATAGATTAGGGCTTGATATTGGATTAATCTTCAGAGAAAATTGATGTATCTAAAATCTGACGTGATGACACAGGTAGGCTATTCCATAATGTGGGATATGTAGCCGAAAAGCCCATGCACACATCATCTGCAATTTCAGTTGCTTTATGGAAGGGGTCGATAATAGTTGTCCATTGGAGAATGTTAATGTTTGAATGGGAGCTTAGTTTTTCACAGATTTAAAAAAAATTTTCAGGCTCTTCCTCCTTATTTACTCTTTGGGTTATGGATTTAGACTTAATCCCAGACATTGCACCTACTGTTTGTAGATGATTTGAAGCTTTATAGCTCTTGTCATCATCTTTTAGCAGAAGAACTCTGAGTAATGAAAAGTTTCTCAGATGTCATCAGAATGACATTTGGCCTGGATGACATATGACGTGCCATGTTGGGTCAGATCATGGTCCATGAGGAGGGAGAGGAGAAAGATCTGCCTGCTTGGGGTGAGGTTCCCGGCCCTGCGGCCCTGCTATAATTGATTGACGTCACCTTTTCGCGACTGACTGGCTCCATAAAAACGCTGCTGCCGTGGCGTTATTTGAGGAGGGAGAGGAGAAAGATCTGCCTGCTTGGGGTGAGGTTCCCGGCCCTGCGGCCCTGCTATAATTGATTGACGTCACCTTTTCGCGACTGACTGGCTCCATAAAAACGCTGCTGCCGCGGCGTTATTTGAGGAGGGAGAGGAGAAAGATCTGCCTGCTTGGGGTGAGGTTCCCGGCCCTGCGGCCCTGCTATAATTGATTGACGTCACCTTTTCGCGACTGACTGGCTCCATAAAAACGCTCCTCCCGCGGCGCGCAGCGTCCGCCGGCGCGTCGTCTAAGCCGCGCGACTTAATTTCGACTTGCTTTCGACGGCTGGAGAAGGAGAAGCAGTATATATATTTTGTTTTATCTGTCTTTTGATCTCTCCTAAACCTCCCACAGGGCCAAGAAAATTTACATTCTAAATAAGGAAATCCGGAGTGGTAAGAACCTTTTAATTTCAATTTGAATAAACATTATGCCACATACTAAGCGGAAAGGACATTTGCGCACGGACTCCTCTGTTTCTGCGCATTCTTCTTCAACGCAGCAAGTAATAGAAGGTTTCTTCACACCGGCAGCAGTATCAACGCCGGGTGCTAAGTCCGCTGAAGGTTTAGGCTTGGAGCAAAGCCTTACCCTCCTGGACATTCAGACATCCCTAAGCCCCGGGGCACCACAAACACCTTCACATCCAACCCCGGGAAACCTCCTAAGTTCTGCTCATGAAAAGCAGCTAATGGCTAGCAAATCCATGAGCTCAGAGGAAGAACTGGGAAAGGATCCTGTAAGGGAAACTGTAACAACAGAAAGATGTGAAATGACCCTGGCAAATGAAATCTCTAAGATCTCAGTAGTTTGCCAGGAAGGTGGGGAGTCTATCAGTCTCAATATGGAGAAATTAGTTCAACCTGATGTGATTACATTGGATTCCATATGGAAAGCTTTAATAATTATGGAAAAATCGATATTACAATTAACCAAATCAATAAATGCATCTCAAAGTAAAATGAATAATATTGATTCTGTAGTGAATACTCATGATGTTAAGTTAAATGAGCTCTCGGCTCAGGTTTCATCTATGAAAGAAATACAGGTAAATCTGATTAAATCAGATGAGTTAATGAAAAGAAATTATGAAAAAATTGAGAACAGGATGAGATACTTAAACTTGAGATTACTGAACTTCCCAAGTGTGAAATTAATTTCACTGAAAGAGCAATTCAAAAAATATCTGATAAATGTCCTTTCAATATCACAAGATAAAGTACCTGCTCTTTCAAAAATATACTTTGTTCCTAATAAAGGAGTTAGAGATGAAGCTAGAGTTACAGATGTCAATATAGAAGCGGAATTAACAGCTTTTCTGGAAGCACCCTCTGAAGAACAAATAGACTTCAGAGGGACATTGATAGTGTCCTTTGTAAATGAAATGGATAGAGACATGATTTTGAGAACATTTCTTCAAAAAAGAGATAAAATATATTACGGTCAAAAAATATGGATCTACCCAGATCTTACAAAGGACACTCAGACTAGACGGAAAAAATTTGTTGAAATGATGCATGAAGCTAAACCATTAGGAATCCAAGCAGTTATTAAATATCCATGTAAATGTACCTTTTCGTATAAAAATAACAAATACGTATTTTATGAGCCGGCACATTTAAGAGCTTTTATAGATAAATCTAAGAGAGAGATAGAAGACACCCATTTAAATTAAATGTGTGGTGTAAGTAAAGAGAGAATCTGTTAATTTCCTTACTTTGACTTGAATTATTGTTTGGAAGCTCCTGTTTAAAATTCTGTGGTCCTTATTACTTCATAACTATGATACAGAAGAATAGTTTATAGTGGTAGGTAAAATTCCTATTTAATGGATTGAAATATGTTGTATTGCCTGTTATAAACTATCTGTTATCTGTAAAAGAAAAGAAAATGAATAAAGAATTAAAAAAAAAAAAAAAAGATCATGGTCCATCGAGCTCAGCATTCTGCCTCCAGCAGTGGCCAGTCCGGGTCACGAGTACCGGGCAGATCCCCGACAGTTGATCTATTTCTTGTATCTCACTCCCAGGGATAAGCGCTGGTTTTTCCAAGATTACCCGGCTAATAACTGTTTATGTAACATATCCAATCCTCTTTTGAACCCTGCTATGTTAGTTGCCTTGACCACGTCCTTCAGCAACAGATTCCATAGATTTATGTGCTGAAAAAAGAAATACATTCTGTGATTTGTCCCCTTGCCCTAGTGTATCTGAAAGGGTAAATAACCATTCTCTATTTACCCTTCCACCCCACTCATGATTTCAAAAATTTTAATTATATCCCCTCTCGCTCTCTTCTTCAAATTAAAGAGCCCTAATATGTTTAGCTCCGTAAAGGAACTCTCCATTCCCTTCATCATTATTTTTGCCCTTCTCATATCTTTTCTATGTCCGCTATGTTTTGTTTTTGAACTGGGGTAACTAGAACAGCACAGAATACTCAGTTTGGTCGCACCATGGATCTATATAAAACCATAATGATTTTGTTCTTTACTCCCTGTCCAAATAATTCCTATTTGTCTTTTTGAGTGAAACAGCACACTGGGCTGAAAATTTCAAAGACTTTCAGATCCTTTTCCTGGGTGGTGAATCTCAACATGGAAGCCAGCATCGTGAGGATTAGAGACGCTACCCATCTCCTTCAGCTGAAAGGTTTGCCATCCTGATGCGAGAACAAACCAACTTTTAATTAAGAGGTCTGACGTCATGATGGTTGCGATTGCTCTGAATTAAATCTATGCAAACTGCGGTCAATAAGTTGTAGTGCTACTGCAGAAATTGTGGAACTACCTTTAACTTTCTAAATCACCTAAACGATCATGATATCAATCAATATCAATTAATTGATAAAAACGCTCAATAAAATCTCTGATTAAAGCAAACTCTGATCGCCCCTAGTTGGAGTAATAAATAAATGTATAAATATTGTGCACTGCACAGCTGGAGGTTCCAATATCGTTATTACTTTATATTTCTGGTGCTAGCATTACCTACAGGCCACCTTCTTGAGGGCTTGCACAGTATAAAAAGATGAGCTGCAGCAGATGCTGGATGCCTGGAAGATGCAGGTAAATGCCACACCTCTCCTTGCTGCCACCCAGCAGGCCCTGCTGTCTCCTGGAGCACACACAGGTGCGTACACACAGACACAGACACTCACATACAGAGGCTTTTATTCACTACACAACCCGGGCAGTTCCGTGTAGTGTTTGCTACTATGGTCTGTCTGCGAAGCCCTGTCTCTCATGCTCCCACACAAAGGGCTAGGCAAGCATAGACACATACATTCATAGGAGCACACAAGTTTGCACAAGCTCACCCAAGCACATATGCAAGATTACGTAATTACACACAGGTTTGTGCATGTGCTCAAGTTCGCATAAGTAAGCATGCAAGCTCGCACTATTGTGCAGAAGAGCACACAAGGGCCCAAAAGCTCACATAGGCTCGCGCAAACGTGCAGAAGTGCATGAAAGCGCGCAGAAGTACATACCAACTCGTGCAAGCATGCACAAGTTTGCAAAACGTGTACACAGGCTCCAGCATGTGCACACACTGGCTCATAGGCTCACACACACACACACACAACCTCCCTCCCATATGCACATAAATTGAGGCCCCCCCCCCATACACACAGGCTCTCCCAAACACACACATGCAGGCACAGGCACCCACACAGACAGGCAGAGGCATTCACATACACACACACAGGCTGTTATACACAAATACACACACACACAGGCTGTTATAGACCAGACTACCCAAGTAAAGCCGCCGACTTTGTGCTTGTGTTTTATAATCCTCTATGAAGTGTTACGAAGGCAGAATATTAATACATTAAACAAATTTGTGTGATTTCAGCTTCACCCCCCAGATCAGCTTCCTAATTTCTTTAAAAAAAAGTAAAAAAAAAACCCCTCTGTTTTTGCCTTTTCCCCCATTTCCTTATCCTTGCCCCACTGCCTCCTATCCCTATTGATATTTAAATTTCCTGAAAGGACCCTTCAAGTTGCTCAGAGTCAGTGTAGCCAGCTCTTCCAATTAATCTTGCATGAAGTGAGCGAGTGAAATATTTGCTTCAACGTTTGACAGATATTTTACATTTCTGAATGCTTTGGAAAGATGCACACACGGGCTCGAGGCCTTGATGGCCTGGCACCACTTCCTACAAGTTTCCAACTCAAGCTAATTCAACCCATTTTATGAGGTGAAACGGTAGTCTTAAGACACAAGGCAGAGTGCCCTAGCCAGAAACCTCTCTCTCTCTCTCTACTTTTTACCATCCGTTCGTGGAGGCAGGTGAATCTACAAAATACGACATTAATTTGGTGCAACCCCTGGGCGGGTTGGATTCTTTAATTTGCACTCAGGGGCACCGAGAGAAAAGAAAAAGAGAGGGATTCTTTCTGCACAATCCTCCTTCACTGTCCCCCAGTCTCTCCTTCACCCCGCCAGGGAGCTTTACTCTCCGAGTCCCAGGATTCTAGCATGGTAACGAAGAAGATTAGCTCTTATATATATAAGAGCTAATGATTATATATATAATCATTGCAAAGAGCAGGGTGTATATATATATATATATACACCCTGCTCTTTGCAATGCAACGAAGACTGTGTCTGCATCCAATAAGTACACAATGAGAAGAATGGTGGTTTCCAGCCTCTTTACCGGTAGTTGATTAGATGACTGAATGCTATTTACACTGCATTTCATTCCTTAGCTCCACTGAATAAATAATAAGACAGAAGAGAATAAATAATAAGACAGAAGAAAGATTTAATAAACTTGGGTCTCTGCGTCTACTTTGGCTGGAAGCTCTGTATTTACACTGAATTCCTTCTGTTCTCCAATCCCTTCCATTCGTTTCAGTCCTTCGTTTGAAAATGGCTCAATCCTTCTTCAATCCCCAGTTTAATTCTCAGCTCTTCCCACTGGAGATGGTTAGAAGTAGATGGTCCCAATAATTTATCAGAACTCAGTCCCGGATTCAATCCTCTTTCAAAATGCTCCTTAATTACATTAACTCCTTAGTCGGTGCCTGGTGGGCTCCTCACTCCCTTTGTGTAAGTTCATGTTACCTTTACTTTTCTCTCCTTGAGCTTCCTTCCTCTTAGTGCACTTTTCTGGGATCCCTTCCCTTGGATGAATCTCGTCACATTTCTGTTTCTTTCAGGATGAGGGACCCCCAATGTCTCCATGGTTTGGTTACCGATTCCTGGGTACCAAGGGCCTCAGTTCCAGGAGAAACAAAATATTATTTGAACCGAAAAGAGTAAAACCAAGCAAGAAGCAGGAAGGTTGGAGTAAAAAACGTCCTTGCCTGCAAACAGAGGAGATAGTGCAAAAAGACAGTTACTTCAAAAATATTCTTCCTCTGCAGCGGGTCACCAGACAGCTTTATCCTCTGGAGGAGAGACAGACGCGTGCCAGAATCTTCCCTTACCCATGATCAAACCTTGCACAGCGGACGTCCCAGTCCACTGCAAAGGGGAACCAAGGCTCTCACAGGGAATTCTCAAAAATTGGCTTCAAAACAATCATAACAGCTGGATAGACAAGTCAACATTAGGCTGACCCCCTAAACGGAAAACTTCCTTGCTCCTTTCCCATAAGTTAGGAAAAATCTAAGACAGGAGGCAGAGAGCTCCTGCTTCCACAAAATGCAAACTAAAATCCAGGAGGACAGCAGGTGCTGTGGGATGATGAACAGCTAGGGCGCACCGCCTGCATGTTCCCACATGGGGGAGCAAAAACCCAAACCTCTCTCACTCATTTCCACACAGAGCCTCCCCAGCCAACTGCTAGACTCCTTTCAGTTAGGGAAACCAAAGGTCCCCTACACTGGATTCATGGGGTGTCCTTATTTCAGGCAGCGTCCCCACTCCATTTACAGTTCAAGACTTCAGAAGCACGAATTCAGGCACGCCTGAGGGGAGCGGCCTGGCAACGCATTTCCGGTGCCGGGACTGCCAAGGGCTGAGGGGGGTAAAAGTGAAATGGAGGGACAAAACCCCAAGGTCAAGTGGTAGAGGAGCTTCCTGCTCGAGCCCCAGGATTTCACGTGCAGGTCCGTGTGCTAAGGTGGACAGCACATGCCGTTTGCTGTGTGGGCCTGTTCATGGAAGCTTCTCATGAGACATTCAGGTTCCTGCGCAGCTGGTGATCCCGTTCTGCACTGGACTGAATTTTCTCCCATCTGCATTTTATTTCACTTTATTGTCTAATTTGCCATGGTACAGGCACGCAAGAAAAAAAAAAAGCAAGTTAATATCGTAGGGAAAGAAGAAAGGCGATGCTCAAAACCGCGCATGCAGCACATTGAATTCCAAGCCCAAGTTATTGTTCAGCCGCAGTGCCCATCATCGTACGTGACCGTTAAACAGCTGCAGTTTATTCAGGAACCGCCCGGGACCTCTCGAAGCTCCTAAGCAATTCCCACACTGGGTCGGAGCCTGGGTCTATCAAGCCCAGCATCCTTGTTTCCAGCAGCGGTCAATCCGGGTCACACGGACCTGCTGTAACAGGCACCTGGTCCTATCAGCGGTAAGGCCCGGGCGACCCCCTTTGTCTGAGCGGGGTAGGTTAGTGCATGGGGGAGGGGTTACCATTCAAATGCAGCCCTCTCCCTTTGAGGGTGCTGGAACGGCCGTCCCCCCGGAAGTGACCCTCTCTCCAGAGAGTCTGTGGACAGTTCCTTACGGTTCGCTTGGAGTTAGGAGCTTTTTTTTTCTGCATTGGATTTTTTCGGGCCCTGCACATCCTGCCTGGGGCTCCTGGTCAGGGTCGGGAGGGTATTTTTTTCCAGCCCACTGGTTGGAATTCTCCCTAGAAATTGGGGGGTTTTTTTGGGTTCTGATAAATTTTCTCGGTGAGTTCCTGGTCTCAGGGCACGGGGGGAGAGCCCCATGTCTGGTGCTGCCCAGGTTAGGGAAGATCTGCCCTTAGTTTCCAAAGCCCTCAGTGAGGAGGGAGGAGGTGGGGACCTGCCGCCAGGAAGAACGCCGGTGTTAAACTTTGCCGCAAGGGGAAAAGGACTTGAGTTTGAGATCCAGGAGGAAGATTTTTGGCTGCCCCCCTTCCACCTTCCTGCATGGGAGCAGGGCGAGCTGCCCTGTTTCCAGGGGATCCCCCTCCCATTCTGGGATCCAAGAGAAAGACAAAAGAGAAATCAGAGAAAGCTGAGAAGTAACGGAAGCTCACCTAACCGTGAGTAAGAGCAAAGGAAAGATCGCTGAGGACGCCTCCTGAAGAGAGAGAGAGAGAGGATTTTACTCTCTGTGCCAACCACTGCAATTGACACTTTTACCAGCATGGAAGGGATTTTCCTACCCACCTGGGGATGCCTTTTATCCACCCCCTGGAGGGTGGATGCTTCCTGCCACTGGTCTGGAGAGTCGTGCACAGATAGAGAGAAAAGACTGCGAGGATAAAGAGTGGGGCAGAGGAGTCTCTTAACACTGCCATTTTACCTGCAGCCTGCCCATCAGTCAAGACTTATCTGGACACTAACACGGGGACTCCAGCGTGGTTTTTAGTCTCAGTACCGCACACACATTGGGGAAAAGGGTCACCATTTCCCAGGGGTAAAGGGAAATGTGTAGCCAAGTCACCCATAGCCCCTCCAGGCCCTGGAAGAGGCACTCCCCCCATCCCATAGAAAAAGGATCCAGGCTCTAGGGGGAAAGAGACCATGAGAGAGCTATCCTGAGGTTCCAGCCCCGAAGAGCAACAAATAACTTTATGGCCCCACCAGAGCATAGCTCACTCCCGAAGACAGGGGTTACACTTTCAAGAAAACAAGAAGCTCTTACTGGTGTTAAGGATTTGTTTATTAATCTGTGGTGTGCGCTGATACTTTCTAGAGATTTCATAATAGGTCATGAATA